>NW_022196765.1:0-211392 GCF_008641045.1 Pistacia vera | reverse complement strand
CAATATTATGTGAGAGTTTATGTGCTATATATATCAGAGTAATTGATTCTCTTAATACAGAAAAAAAAAAAAGTATTACAATATCAAATTACGAAATAGAGCGCTTTAATAGAAGGAATTTGTATAAAAAAATTTCATCTTATTTTAATAGACAGTTGAAAAGTTTATTTAATAAAAAAATTAACATTAACAAAAATTTGTTAGCAAATACATAAATCTATTCTGTAGGGATTTAATCGAATATGCAGAATAATAAACAAAAAATTTATTCAAAACCCATTTAATCCCGGATCATAGATTGATGTTAATAACCCATTCAAAACAAACATTTATATGAGATTAAAGAATCGTAATAATCAAACCTTCAATTGGAGGCTCCTTCGATTTTGATTGTAGAAAACGTTACCATTTCAAGAAGAGAAGTGAACCAACGGTGATCAACACAAAGACAGTAATACCCACACGATCACTTTGCTAGTTTGAGAGTGAAGGTTCAAAGAAGAAGGGAAAAAAAATTTCCAAGAAATTTTCTCTCTGCAACTTTAGCTTGGGAGGCAAAAATGAGCTAATTGGGAAATAAAGGGTTAAGACTCATTTTTTGTAGGCAAACTCTAATCCTAATACTCCCTTGGCATATTCTAAGAATATTCCCATTAATATCCATTATTTATAAATAAATAATTAAACTTTACTTAGTGCCCAAGAAAAGGTCAGTTTGGTATTTTATTATTATTGTTTTAATCATACAGTAATAATTCACTATTTAAAATCTATATGCACCAATATATTAATTTAAATAATGATAATTTATTCTTTTAATATATTTACACCAATATATATATTTGAATAAATATGTAATCTTACAAATTAAAATCCAAAATTTAAATTGGACATAGGCAAGAACCTTCCAAGTGACAACCTTCAGCAAATTTAATTACATCGTAAGAATTAGAAAAAATACCCTTTCACCCTGAAATGACGAAATTGCCTTTATTCCAAATCTTCTTTGATTTGTCTTTTATGTGTATGACCCGTAGGCTCCTTATCATATCGAATGCGGGTAATATTGTAATTACACTCAATCACATCAACTTGATTGGCCTCTAGCTATAAATCATGGTCACCCGATAGATTCAAATTCAACATATCAACTACCTGTCAATGGTATGATTACTGTGCAATCGAATCATTTAATCAATCATTATCTCATCAAGGTTTAAAGTACAGAAATAATGTCAACTTCAAATATACTACCTTGATATGTTCATATTCGGTAATCCAAACTAACGACTTAATCGAACTTAAGCACCAACTCAATTCTACTGTGGCCACAGTTTTGCGATCATTGTCATTTACCAAATTACTCAGCGAGATAAATTCTCTTGTACCTAAGAGTAATGAATCCTATGTTGATCTACCATAGCCATAGTGTACTTCTCAATATAGTCAATCACTCTCGCACTAATAACCCTAAATAGAACTACAGTAGGCCAGCGTCAAACTACACTAATATTTACATACGACGCTCTGGTGATCTCAAATCTAAGGATCACATGCACTACCATCCGTTAGAGGATATATTCCATAGACATTGGGGTTACCACCTATATGGAATCCTCTAGTTGGTCAGTCTAGTGAACTTGCCAATTGCAAGTACCCATGCGTTGCACAAGTTGCCACCAAACAACTTTAACATGCAAGATTTGTTACTATCTTTCGATAGGGTCGTTCAATGCTATGATAGTCATATCATATTATCTGTGCCTTTACTTCAACATAATACTGGAGCTACGAATGATTTCTAGAATGGTCATCTAATGTGATCATAATGTTCTTACAATCAAGATTTAAAGCACTTGATACTCTCGTCACGATTCTAACATTCTAAGGACATATATTATAACATCTGCGAAATATGATTTACATAATATAGTTAGACATAATATAGTCAAATTGCCTTTTATTAATATGAACATATTTTTACAAGTAGTCAATTACTAAAATTAGATTGTAACAATCTCCCATTTGCATTATAGCCAATCATTTATGTATTTAATACCGGATGATACTAAGTGTTTATCATACTTCTGTTGTGACAGAGCTTTCGTTAGTGGGTCTGCAACGTTGTTCTTAGTAGGAACTTTATAGAGCTGCACATCGCCTCTGTAATAACTTCTTTCTTAACTAGTATACTCGAAAATTATACTATGAAAAACATACATACATATAATAGGAAAAATAATGGGCCCAAAATTTTCTTTATTTAACATATAATTCTTTACTTATAAAATATTATTCCATACATAGCAAAATAACATATACAAGAACTTTGATAACGGTGGACAGTGATGCCGTGTCTCTTTGCTTCTTGACGTCCATCCAACCGCTTCTCACCTATTTCCTGCAAAATAAGGAGAAACAACGGGGTGAGCACTAATTGCTCAGTAAGTAAATCCTCTACTCTTACATCCCCATAACTTACTCGTGAGTTCTTTCCTTACTCTATTCTTTTTCCTCTTCATTCTCACTTGTTCTTTCTCTTTTCTTTCACTGTTTCTACTTCTCACAGTTCTTCCATTCTAAATTTCTTTGTTCTTTGTTTCTAATTTTCTCTATTCTTTTTTATTCTCACTATTCTTTCTTTCTTTCTTATTCTCCCTAACCATGATGGAACTCATGGTAACATGCATGGATGAGATGCACATGCAGTAATGCAAAGAAATGCATTTTCTTTTTCTTATTCTGTTTCTTTTCTTTCTCTATGTTTCTTTCTTTCTGTTTCTTTTCTTTCTTTCTTTCTATTCCTTTCTTTCTTGCTCTCTCTTTTCTTTTCTTTTCTTGCTCATGCTTTCTCATTCTTATTCATTCTTATTCTTTGCAATCGGACTCGGTTGATGCATGGATTCGGAACCATGGCCGTGTGAGTGAGTACAATCCTCATCTACATGCACTCTTGCAGACCATACAAATTCTTTCATTTTCTTAGTGTAATGCCCAGCATGGAGGTACATGATTTAATTTATGTTTTTATAGCCCTTAGTTAATTTTTGTTAAAGTGATTTTAAGAGAATATGAAGAAAATGCTTTAAACTTGCATTAAGGGTAAAATGGTCTTTTCACTCAAAATTAGTTGAAAAAGTGGGGAGTGAAAAGAGATAGAATTTCATAGAGAATGCATTAAAAATGAGGGCATTATGGTAATTGACTAAGGGACATAGATGAAATTTCTAAGAAAGAGTAAGGGCAAAATGGGAAAGTGTGTTTATAGACTAAAGTGTTAAGGGTTTGAAACCCTTTCTTCATTCCACCGCCACACTCCTCCCCCGTTTTCTCTCAAATTTTCATTCAATCCTCCAAGGATTTTGACTGGTTTTTCATAGGGTTTTGATTTTAGGCTTCAAGAGGTAAGGATTCTTGCTCTTTATCTATATTTTATTTCTGTAAAAGTTGAGTTCTTATAGAGTTTATGCTTAGGGTTAAGAGAAGATTTGAATCCAACAAGAGTAGAGAGCTCGGTAGAGACTACTCAAGCATAAGGTAAGTAAATTCCACTCAAAATCCAACTCAAGTTAAAGTTTAAGAAAAATCAAGTGAGTAGAGATTTCTTTT
Source organism: Pistacia vera (assembly GCF_008641045.1). Classification (NCBI taxonomy): domain Eukaryota; kingdom Viridiplantae; phylum Streptophyta; class Magnoliopsida; order Sapindales; family Anacardiaceae; genus Pistacia; species Pistacia vera. The sequence goes on along the minus strand of NW_022196765.1, from coordinate 207,783 downwards.
AAATATGCGTATGTTATGATTATTGAGAAATTGAGATGAGACGGATGATTAGTTATGCTTGTTGTTAGATATACTTGAATATGAGGAGTGCATGTGTGGTTTGATGATGGGTTGAAATTGGAAAAATTGGAGAAACTTTTAGGAGTGTTTTTGCCGTGCAGGTATGGTGATGTTACAAGAGAGTTTTTCTCTCAATTTGGATGGTTTAAGAAACAAATAGAATGATAATTACATTAGGGTTTGTTTATGCACAAGTATTATTTGATGAAATGCCTAAGAGAAGTATGAGTTGAGTAGAAACCTTAATTTTATGCAACATTACATATGTACATTTCATAAGTGCATTTAAGTAAGAAATTTTAAGTATGAGCCATCCATATGCATATAATTGTGTATGTGTAGAAACTTAAGAAAGAATAAAGACTAAAGAATAAAGAATAAAGAATAAAGAATAAAGAAAGAAAGAATAAAACATTCTAAGAATAAAGAGAAAGAAAGAATAAGCATTAAAGAATTAAAGAAAGAAAAAGTGTTAAAGAAGAGAAAAGAATAGGTTGGTGTGATGGGGAACCGTGAGTGTTAAGAAGAAATTCCCACATACACATCACCTTAATTGAGTGGCATAAGAAGAAGAAGAATTGTACGACCCGTAAGAGTGTATGTGGATGAGGGTTGTACCAAGAAGAATTCCTACATGCACGTCACCTTAATTGAGTAGCCTAAGAAGAAAGAAAAATTTGTACGGTCCGCAAGAGTCCATGTTGATGAGGACTATACTCACTCACACGGCCAAGGTTCCGAATCCATACATCAACCGAGTCTGATCGGCAAAGAATAAGAAAAGAAAAGAATAAGAAAAGATTTGAAAGTACAAGAAACAGGGAAGTGAAGAATAAGAAGAAGTTTCAGCCAAAGAAGAACAAGAAAGATTGGTAGAATAAACGGACGAGAACAGCGGAGTTTTCCCCATGTCCTAAATGTGGGAAGACTCATCCAGGGGAGTGTCTGAGAGAGTTGGGCCGTAATGTATGTTATCGATGTCGGCAGCCAGGGCATTTGATAAAAGATTGTAAAGTTTCCCTTCCATCTGTAGCACAGACTGCCAGAGGCACTAATGCCATGGTATTTACAGCAGCACAAGGTGAAGCAGAGGCCAGTCCACCAGCTGTTACGGGTCAGTTATTATTTCATACAGTTCCTCTTTATGCTTTAATTGATTCTGGAGCCACTCATTCATTTATATCATATGGGATGATAGAAAGATTAGGTTTGAAACCTACTAGATTGAGCCAACCCATTAAGATAGAGTTACATGATGGGGTTAGTGTTGTGACCCATGAGATGCTGTCAGGAGAGTCCGTGGTGATCCATGGTCGGGAGTTAGCAGTTGATTTAATAGTGTTTGATATGCCCGACTTTGATGTGATTTTGGGTATGGATTTCCTATAGAGGTATGGAGTAGAAATTGACTATCGGAAGAAGAAATCGAGATTTAATCTTGATAGTGGAGATAAGTTTAGTTTCAGAGAGGGCCATCAGCTGAGTATGTTGATTAGTAGCATGAAGGCTAGAAAGATGCTAAGAAAAGGGTGTTCTGGATATATAGCCCATGTGGTGCAAAGTAGAGATGTCCCACAACCAGAATTGTAGAGTGTGCCAGTAGTCCAGGAATTTCTAGATGTATTTTCGGAAGATTTACTGGGTTTGCCTCGGAAAGAGAAGTTGAGTTTAGTATTGAACTGGCACCAAGGACAGCGCCGATTTCTAAAGCCCCTTACCGAATGACCCCTACTGAACTTCAGGAATTGAAGAAGCAACTCCAAGAGCTCCTAGATAAAGGTTTTATCTGACCAAGTCATTCTCCCTGGGGAGCTCCAATCTTGTTTGTAAATAAGAAAGATGCGTCATTAAGGATGTGTATTGATTACAAAGAATTGAATAAAGTAACAGTGAAGAATAAATACCCGATACCTCGCATAGATGACCTTTTTTATCAGCAAAAGGGTGCAGTAGTATTTTCCAAGATTGATTTAAGGTCAGGTTATCATCAGGTAAAGGTGGAAGGACAAGATGTAGCTAAGACTACCTTCCAGACAAGATATGGGCATTATCAGTTTGTGGTGATGCCTTTTGGGTTGACTAATGCCCCAACAGTTTTTATGGACTTAATGAACAGGGTGTTCCATGATTGTCTGGATCAGTTTATAGTGGTATTTATTGATGACATCCTGGTTTATTCGAAGTCAAGAGAAGAGCATGAGGAACATTTAAGATTTGTGCTGCAGTGATTGAGAGAAAAGAAACTGTATGCCAAGTTTTCTAAATGTGAGTTCTGGCTTGGTCAGGTGATATTTCTGGGCCATACTGTTTCTAGTGAGGGAATTTCAGTGGATCCTAGTAAAGTAAAGGCAATCCTAGAATGGCAAAGGCCGAAGACAGTAAAAGAAGTGAGGAGTTTCTTGGGACTAGTAGGTTACTACCGTCGGTTTGTGGTAGGGTTTGCCCAGCTGGCTAAGCTATTGACAGCTCTTACCAAACAAAGAGTTCCTTTTACATGGTCAGTTGCTTGTGAAGAGAGTTTTCAAGAGTTGAAGAAAAGATTAATGACAGCTCTAGTGTTAGTGTTAGTGTTACCACAAGAGGGTGTAGATTATGACATTTATATAGATGCCACTCTGCAGGGACTTGGTGCCTTATTGATGTAGTTAGGTGGGGTTATAGCTTATGCTTCTCGTCAATTGAAAGAGTACGAGACAAGATACCCTACACATGATTTAGAATTGGCAACAGTAGTCTTTTCCTTGAAGATTTGGAGGCATTACCTTTATGGTGCCAAGAGTAATATCCACACCGACCATAAGAGTTTAAAGTACTTTTTTACTCAGAAAGAGTTGAATATGAGACAGAAAAGATGGTTAGAGCTGGTTAAAGATTATAAGTGTGAGATTAAGTATCAGTTGGGGAAAGCTAATGTAGTAGCCGATGCTTTGGGCAGGAAAGCTTATTTGTCCCAACTCACAAGATAGAAAGAGTTAATTGAAGAGTTGGGTAAAGAGCAGATTGAGGTCATACCAGGAACGATTGCCAGGTTAGAGGTTTAGTCTACCTTACTGGAAGAAATTAAAGAAAAGCAAGTAACCGATGAGTGGTGTCAGAAAATAGTTCAGCAGGTGCATGAGGGCAAGACATCAGAGTTTCAGTTGTTGGATGATGTCCTCCGTTTTAGGAGTCAGTTGTGTATTCCTCGAGATGATGAGTTGAGAAAGAGAATCCTTATAGAGGTTCACGACACACCGTACACTGCTCATCCTGGAACATCCAAGATGTATCAAGATTTAAAGAAAGGCTATTTGTGGCTAGGTATGAAGAAAGATATTGCAGAGTTTGTAGCTAAATGTCTGAATTGTCAGCAAGTGAAAGCAGAACACCAAAGACCATCAGGGTTGCTTCAGCCACTTAGTATTCCTAAATGGAAATGGGAGAGTATTTTGATGGATTTTATTACAGGTCTCTCTAGAGTGCAGAAAGGATATAATGCTATATGGGTGATAGTAGATAGATTAACTAAATCAACCTATTTTCTTCCAGTAAAGGAAAGTACCACTTCAGATCATTTGGCTCAGATGTATATTAAGGAGATAGTGAGACTTCATGGTGTACCCAAGACAATAGTATCAGACAGAGATTCCAGATTTGTCTTAGCCTTCTGGATGAGTTTGCAGAGGAACTTGGGTACCCGATTGGCCTTTAGTACTGCCTATCATTCTCAGACAGATGGCTAGAAAGAGAGAACAAATCAAGTGTTTGAGGACATGTTGAGAGCATGTTGTATGGATTATAAAATATCCTGGCATGAGATGTTACCCTTGGTGGAGTTTGCTTATAATAATAGCTACCAGTCTACGATTAAGATGGCTCCTTATGAGGCTTTGTATGGTAGACGGTGTAGATCTCCACTGCATTGGGATGAGATGGGCGAGAGAGATGAGTTAAATATAGCTCTTGGACCAGAAATGACTCAAAAAATGATAGAAGATGTAAAGTTGATCAGAAGCAAAATGAAACAAGCCCAAGACAGGCAGAAAAGTTATGCTGATATGAAAAGAAAAGAAGTTGAGTTTGAAGTGGGTGACAAAGTTTTTCTGAAATTTTCCCCCTACAAACAGGTGATGCGGTTCGGTAATAAAGGAAAGTTAGCACCGAGATTCATTGGTCCATTTGAGGTGTTACAACGAGTAGGAAAAGTGGCCTACAGATTAGCACTACCAGCCAGTATGGATAAAGTTCGCAATGTATTTCATGTCTCGATGCTTCAAAAGTATGTAAGTGATCCCTCCCATATTCTGAGCATAGAGGACGTAGACTTGGAAGAGAATCTTGTGTATGAGGAGCATCCAGTGCATATTTTAGACAGAAAAATTAAAGAGCTCGGGAATAAGAGTATCCCTTTAGTAAAAGTCCTCTGGAGAAATCACAAAGTTGAAGAAGCTACATGAGAGACAGAGCAAGACATGCAGAACCGTTACCCGGAGTTTTTCGCTTGAATTTCGGGGACGAAATTCTTTTACGGGGGGAGAATTGTAACGCCCAGCATGGAGGTACATGATTTAATTTATATTTTTATAGCCCTTAGTTAATTTTTGTTAAAGTGATTTTAAGAGAATATGAAGAAAATGCCTTAAACTTGCATTAAGGGTAAAATGGTCTTTTCACTCAAAATTAGTTGAAAAAATGGGGATTGAAAACAGATATAATTTCATAGAGAATGCATTAAAAATGAGGGCATTATGGTAATTGACTAACAGACATAGATGAAATTTCCAAGAAAGAGTAAGGGCAAAATGCGAAAGTGTGTTTATAAACTAAAGTGTTAAGGGTTTGAAACCCTTATTTTCTTCATTCCACCGCCACACTCCTCCCCCGTTTTCTCTCAAATTTTCATTCAATCCTCCAAGGATTTTGACTGGTTTTTCATAGGGTTTTGATTTTAGGCTTCAAGAGGTAAGGATTCTTGCTCTTTATCTATATTTTATTTGTGAAAAAGTTGAGTTCTTATGGAGTTTATGCTTAGGGTTAAGAGAAGATTTGAATCCAACAAGAGTGGAGAGCTTGGTAGAGACTACTCAAGCATAAGGTAAGTAAATTCCACTCAAAATCCAACTCAAGTTAAAGTTTAAGAAAAATCAAGTGAGTAGAGATTTCTTTTAAATATGTGTATGTTATGATTATTGAGAAATTGAGATGAGACGGATGATTAGTTATGCTTGTTGTTAGATATACTTGAATATGAGGAGTGCATGTGATGGTTTGATGATGGGTTGAAATTGGAAGAATTGGAGAAACTTTTAGGAGTGTTTTTTCCGTGCAGGTATGGTGATGTTACAAGAGAGTTTTTCTCCCAATTTGGATGGTTTAAGAAACAAATAGAATGATAATTACATTAGGGTTTGTTTATGCACAAGTATTGTTTGATGAAATGCCTAAAAGAAGTATGAGTTGAGTAGAAACCTTAATTTTATGCAACATTACATATGTACCTTTCATAAGTGCATTTAAGTAAGAAATTTTAAGCATGAGCCATCCATATACATATAATTGTGTATGTGTAGAAACTTAAGAAAGAATAAAGACTAAAGAATAAAGAATAAAGAATAAAGAAAGAAAGAATAAAACATTCTAAGAATAAAGAGAAAGAAAGAATAAGCATTAAAGAATTAAATAAAGAAAAAGTGTTAAAGAAGAGAAAAGAATAGGTTGGTGTGATGGGGAACCGTGAGTGTTAAGAAGAAATTCCCATATACATATCACCTTAATTGAGTGGCATAAGAAGAAGAAGAATTGTACGACCTGTAAGAGTGTACGTGGATGAGGGTTGTACCAAGAAGAATTCCTACATGCACGTCACCTTAATTGAGTGGCCTAAGAAGAAAAAAGAATTTGTACGGTCCGGAAGAGTCCATGTAGATGAGGACTGTACTCACTCACACGGCCAAGGTTCCGAATCCATACATCAACCGAGTCTGATCGGCAAAGAATAAGAAAAGAAAAGAATAAGAAAGAATAAAAAAGCCTGAACAAGCAAAGAAAAGAAACAAGAAAGAAAAGAGAAGCTTGGGCGAGCAAGACAAGAAGAGGAAAGAAAAGAAAAGCTTAGAAAAGAAAAGAATACAAATAGAAAAGAAATAGAAAGAAGAAATAAAATGCATTTTTATGCATTATTGCATATGCATTTCCTTTATGCATATTCCCCTGAATTTTATTATGGTTAGAAAGAATAGAAGAGTAGCAAGAAGAGAAAGAATAGAAAGAGTAAGAAACAAAGAACATAAAGAAACAAAGAGAATTAGAAACAAAGAAAAGAACTGTGAGAATTAGAAACAAAGAAAGAAAGAAGAAAAGAATTAAGTAAGGAAAGAATCAAAGAAGAAGAAAAGTTAAGAGATTTACTTACTGAGCATTTTTATGCTCACCCCGTTGTTTTTCTATGTTTTTGCAGGAAATAGGTGAGCAGCGGTCGGAAGGACGTTGACAAGCGGAGAGAATTTGCATTACTGTCCACCGTTGCTAAGTTTTTGTACTTGTTATTTTGATATATGTAAAGAATTATATTTTGTATGTAAAGAAAAATTTGGGCCCAACTATTTTCATATGCTAATTATGTATGTTTTCATAGTATATGTTATAAAATATACTATTAGAAAGAAGTCATTACACTTAGGCCACTCAATTAAGGTGGCGTGCATGTAGGAACTTCTTCTTGGTACAACCCTCATTCAAAAACACTCCTACAGGCCTTACAAATTCTTTTTTTTCTTAGGCTGCTCACTTAAGGCGGTGTGTATGTGGGAATTTCTTTTTCTTATCACCTACGGGTTCCCCATCGCAGCAACCTATTCTTTTCTCTTCTTTAGCACTTTTCTTTCTTTTACTTCTTTAGTGCTTTTCTTTCTTTCTCTTTATTCTTAAAATTCTTTATTCTTTCTTTCAGTCTTTAAAGTCTTATACATATGCAAATATATGCATGTGGATGACTCATGCTTATAATTCTTTCTAAGTGCAAACATGTAATGCAAATATGTAATGTTGCACAAAGTAAGGTTTTCTCTACTCATACATGCACTTTTCTTAGGCATTTCATCAAGCAACATGCATGCATACCCAAATACTATCTTTGGTAAATTTCTACTTATTTCTTAAACCATCCATTCTTGGAGTAAAACTCCTCTATAACAAAGTTAAACCTGGCCAATAAACACACTTCAAATATTCTACTCAAAGTCTTTCTAAATTCAAACAAACTACATTTGATCACCATAACATCAACACCACTTCTCATGGCTTAAACCTACTCATCAAAAGCCATCTACTCATCAAAAACATCATTCTCAACAATCAATCTCAAAATTATAAGTATATACATGTATTTAAAATCTCTACACAAATTGATTACTTGAAGCTTAGCTTGGGTTGGATTTGCTTACCTTGTGCTTGAGTAAGTCCACAAGAATCTCTCTATCTTTGGTAGACTTGTTCTTTCTCTCAAACCCTAAGCATAAACTTTATAAGAATTCAACACTTACACAAATCTCATATTTATAACAAGAATCCTTACCTTTTGATGCTTAGGATCAAATCTCTATCAAAATCCAATCAAAAGCCCTTAAATCTTCCTTGGGAATTTGATGAAAAGATGTGAGAAATGGAGAGTGGAAATGGTGTGTGGGGTGTAGAGAATTGGAGGGTTTGTAAAACTAAACCCTTAATATCTCATTAAAAACACATTCTTTCCCATTTTGCCCTTACACTTTCTTAGAAATTCCATCTTTGCCATTTAATTCTTTACAATACACCCCAATTTCCAATGCATTCTCTATGAAATTTTCTTACTTTTCAGTCCCCACTTTTCTTGCTAATTAGGGGTAGAATGGTCACTTTACCCCTATGGAAAAATCCTCTAGAAACTTCCCTAGAAATTCAGCCAACTCTTCACCCCGGCGAAAAATTACATAACGTACGTCGCCGTGGCGAGGCTTATTTTCGCCCCGGCGAAGTCTCCAATTCTCTAATTTCACCAATTCTTCACCAAATTCAGGGAAACCAAGCATTATTCACAATATACAAACGTAACTAAGGACAAACAAACAACCTTAAGGGCCAATAGCATAGATAAATGAAATACCTCAAAGTGGGCGTTACAGCCTCTCTAATCAGATGGAAACTTCTAAGTATGTATTTGGATCATTGATGAGGTCATGGTTCCTTAGCTTGAGCAATGACACCAGTGTTGTCGTAGTAGAGCTTTATTGGATCAACTATGCTCGGGACCACTTTAAGTTCAGTAATGAACTTCGTAATCCAGACCACCTCTTTGGCCACATCGGAAAATGCAATATACTCAGCTTCCATTGTAGAATCTACTACAGTGCTTTGCTCGGAGCTTTTCCAACTCACTATAGCCCCATTGAGACAGAACACGTATCCTGATTGTGATTTAAAATCATCTTTATCAATTTGGAAACTAGCATTACTGTATCCTCTGACAGTGTGCTCTTCATCCCCTCCATAAACCAAGAATGCATCCTTTGTTCTCTTCAAGTACTTAAGGATATTCTTAACAATTGTCTAGTGTTGTTCACTTGGATCTGATTGATATCTACTACAAGTGCTCAAGGCGCATGAGACATCAATCCTAGTACCATAACATAGCGTACTGTTAGAGTAGATGCCCTAGAGCCAATCAATTATTGTAGAATTGACTCTTTGTAATAATGTTCATTAATCAATAAAAGGCATTTTATTCTATATCGCGTAAATCATTATTATTGCAATATGTATTGATATATGTCCTTAGAATGGTAGAGCCGTGACGAGGGTATCAAGTGTTTCAAATCTTGATAGTGAGAACCCTATGAGCACATATGGTGGCCATTCTAGAAACGTCCGTAGCCCCAGTATTATTCTGAACTAAGGGCACAGATAATACGGTAAGGCTATCATAGTGTTGAACGACCCTGTCGAAAGGCAGTGACTGATCTCACTTGTCAAGGTTGTTTGGTGACAACCTGGTGCAACACATGGGTGTTTGTTGTAGGCGATTACACCACAGCAAGTTCACTGGACTGACCCACCAGAGGATTCCATATGGATGGTAACCCCAGTGTCTATGGAACAAATCCTCTAACGAATGGTGGTGCATGTGATCCTTAGACTTGAGATCACCGGAGCGCCTTGTGCACCGATTGGTGTAGTTTGACACTAGCCTAACGCAGTTCTTTTCAGAGCTGTCAATACGGTGGTGATTGGCTGCATCAAGGAGTGTATCAAGACTATGGTGGATTGACAGAGGATTTATCACTCCCGGGTACGGGAGAAAGTTATCTCACGGCGCAATTCAGTATATGGCAATGACACTAAAACTGTGGCCACAGTGGGATTGAGTTGTTGCTCTATCCAGTTTATAATACGGGTCATTGGTCCAGAAACTGAATAAATAATATCGAGAGTAACCGAAGGTTGACACTATTTCTATGCCTTCGTCTCGTCGAGATAACGTATGATGAAAGGATCGAATTGCACGGTAACCATATCGTTGACAGGTAGCTACTTTGCTGAATCCGAATCTATCGGGTGGCCATGATGCCTTGCTAGGGGCCAATCTTGGTCTGTGTATTAGTGAGACGATTAATTGGTGTTAATCGCAATACTATACACTGCCGATATGATGAGGAGCCTATGGGTCACACACATAGAAGATAATTTAAGAGCCAAGAAGAAAGAAGGGCGTTTTCGTCTTTTTAGGCAAAAGGGTATTTTGGTAATTTCACAGTGCAATTAAATTTGCTGAGGTCGTAGCCTTTATTTAATTTGTTAGAAAAATTAAATAAGTGAAATTACGTTTAAATGTGTGTTCGCACATATTTAAATATATTATCATTATTGTTAAATGTTAATATATATTTAAATATATATTAATTGATTTTAATTGAGATAATGATGGAAAATAAAATAAATCAAATTGGGAGTGTTTGGCAACATGGGGCGTTTGGGTTGGAGCCCAAGCCTATTCCGTATGGGATTAGGGCAAATTGTTTTTAAATATAAAAGGAAAAGTGTGTGTGATTTTAATTAAGGGTTTTTTTTCTGAAAAACCAAAAACACACAGCAGCCCTTTTGCTTCTCCCACGGCAGTAACATCTTAAGCCTAAAAATCAATTCAATTGATTTTTGTTTTCTTCTTAATCTTGAAGCCAAAGAGGATCTAGCAAATCCCTCTTTGGTTCTTTTGAGATTGTCTTCGTGTGGACTACGCAGGTTCGATCCTACACTTGGATCGGTAGCAAAACGTTCGTCGACAAATTTGGAGGAGCCTTCAACGTGCGTTTGTTTCTCTTAACTCATGTTGTATATTTATGCAGATTTTATTTAATATAAATTGTTAAAATCATACCCTTGATCTTGGCTCATGTAAACGATCCTGTTATATTATTTTTTTTGTTTCCGCTGCGTATACGGGACCGTTTACTAACACGTACATGATAGACCCAATAGCGGAAGCATATGGGATCCTACTCATCTTATCTCTCTCTTAGTTTTAGGACATATGCCCTTAGAGAGATATACGCTATGTGACATTGGAAGAAATCCATTATTGGATTCTTCCATGTTGAATCGCTTCAGCATCTTGTTAATATATGTACTCTGACTTAGGCCTAGCAGCCTATTGTTGGGATTCAAGAATTTTGGACATGGAAAAGGTGTAAAAATGATGAACAAGATGATGGATGCAAGGTAGAACACAAACATAACACATAAGCTCAAAAAATTTCAAGGTAAGGATGGAATATTACCTACTCCTTTGCTATTCAACACTTGAATCTTGTTTCTTGGAGTCTTAGTTCTTCAAGTGAACTTGAAGAACCTGAAAATGTGATCCACACAAGTCAAGGAAGAGAGAACCGAGAGAGTGAGAGAGAAAATGAGAGAGTGATTTTGTTTAAATTTTTCAATTCAATGAAAATGGTATAACACTTGTTTTATATACCGTGGGCACAAAGTGCAATTTTAAATTAATCTTGGAAAAGAGCATTGATGTCAAGTCCTTGGTTTTATGGCTAATTTAAATTAACCCAAATTTTAATCCCATTAAATATTCCAACTCTTTAGGATAAAACCAATGCACTTTTGTCCCCATTATTGAATCCGATTCAATAATAATATTTAATAAATCCTTATTACCCTTGGTTAGTGTTAGCTATCCATGGATAATCATTTCTCACCAACATATTAATTCAGATGCAACTGTTTACATCCAAACATCAGTAATCCGATTAACGATATGTATTACTCTCTCCTTGAGCTCGGTTTTACATGTGACCATTTTGATTCACTGTGATCTAGTCGTGGGCCCAATATTGGATTCTGATATGTTTCATTATAACTCTTTATAATCGAAACTCCTACTGATTATCGTAGACGTCTAGCAATGTTCCATAACCCGTAAACCACATTAAAGTGCAAACTTCAATGAACCTATTCTGATCGTACGTACCGTGTAGTAAAATCCCTCCGTTTTCTAATCTCGATTAAGAATGGTTCATGGTATGTCAAAACCTTTAACTTAATCTTTAATCAAATTGTCAATCGATACAATGGAACTCGTCAACATGAAACTACTTTTCATCTGACATTTATTATATTCTAGCCACATATTTCCCTTTTCCAATGTTTATTGACATTTGTTTGGGAACTCGAGATTGGACTATTTTGACTTAACGGATCCCATCTTGACATCACTTGTCCTCGCACATGAATAACATATGACCAAACCAGCTTATTACATAAGACATGACTAGTCTCATGCTTATACACCATATGAACCATATGCATCCTATGTTGATTCTCTAAGTAATTGATCTACCACACGCAGCAGAAAACAAAAATTCAATCGGTAAATCAATTACCTTTCTTTGCCTAGATCCGAGTATAGATTATACAATTTACATGTTTATAAACAAAAATCTGTATAAACTAAATCCATTCAAGGATTAGAATACTTATGTACGTTTGGAGGCTCCTTCGAATATCTTTGATTTTGGATAGGAACGCTGTTTATGGTTACTGTTCACCATCTACTATTCACCGTCTATGGGTCACTGTTACTGTTCACCATCAACTTTTCACTGTTACTATTCACCATCTACTGTTCACGTGATTTTTCGCCAATCGATCCAAAGTAGGATCGCACTCATGAAAGTCCACACGAAGATAATCCATAGAACCCTTGATTATTTTGCTAGAACAATCAAAGGCTTCAAGAATCAATAAAGAAGAACAAGAAAAATTCTCTTCTTGAGAGAGAGAGAGATAGGGTGGGTAGGGTTTTAATTGAATGAATAATTCTTTTATGTTTTAATTTTAAGTTGCACTTATATAGTACAACAATTAAAACCCTATTCCACTTAGGAATAGCCATGGGCTCCAACCCTAGTTCACCCTTGCAACCAAACATACCCTTTATGGTATTTTAATGAATTAATTATTATTATAATTAAAATCAGTTAATATATAACAATATATATTAACATTCAATTAATAATAATAATTCATTTAAATATATACATAGATATATTTAAATATAATCTCACTAATTTAATTTTAATATTAAAATTAAATATAGACAACAACCTCAGCAAATTTAATTGCACTGTGAGATTACCAAAATACCTTTTCATCTTGAAAGANTTGTAAGATTCCGATGGTGGATGTTGACGGAGACCAAGTTTCGTTATATTAATTGAATTCGAATTAAATTGTTTTTGTTTTTGCTGAAATTGTTTTCTGTTTTACACAAAACCCCCCAGCTTTGTTCACATAACATCAAATTCGGCTAGACACTCTTCGTGGGATCGACCCTGACTTACACTACTACGTGTATTTTTAGGTTTTAATTCTGGGTGCCTACGACAGCACGCCAATGAGAGCCAATTTTGGTACCCTCATCCATCTCGCATCTGAATAGTGGCTATGACACCTTATACTTTTCCTTATTCCGAAGAGTATATATTATGGTAGGTAAGTCCATATTTCCATACTTCGTTTGTAATAATGGTGTCGTTGATGCTAACATGATATACCTCGTAAGTTTGATGTTAGAATCATGTGTACGTTTCATATAAACGTACCCAGTTTATTGGGTGGAACTATTGACAGGCTCTAGTGACAAAGCCTCTTCGATGGTGTTAGTCTTGGTAGTTCTATACCAGTCTACAAAATTTTCACCATCAAACTTGTTTCTTAGTTCAATGATTGATTGCAGTGATGACATGGTCATTTTAGGATCTATAAGTGCAAAAATAAATAGAATTAAAACATGTTCAATGATTTAATAAGGTCTTTTAATTAAATAATTACTCCCACTATTTTACTCAAGTATGGCCCGTTAGACTACCTAGTAGGCCAAGATCCCATTAATTCCATTCCAAACCTTTGCTATGGCAAACAAGTCGAAATGGGTTAATTAGGTAGGCCAACAAACTCAATCTTATACCAGCTAATGGCATCAACCATTAATCCTCAAATATAAATTGAGCCAACAAACCAATTACACAATCCGATAGCACCAACCATCATCCTCAAGTGTAACTCTCGGGTAAATAGAGTGGACACTACATTCCCCACGTATACTTTGGTAAATATACTTCTCTATTATGCCTCTAGTTTACTTATCAGCCATCACTGTGGTGAACAAGCAAAATACACTCAGTTAAGTCAGACCCATCATCATTAAGGAAAAACTCCAATGACCTTTTAACCTCTCATTGGCAGAAGCATACCTTTCGCTGTGGCAAACAAGGTAACGATGAATAGTGGTTTGATCAAATTCATGGTGATGGAAGGCTTTAGGTTTCTTTGTTTGACTTAATATCTTTTACGAGGGTTTTGCTATTATGTCTCATCAGACATTTTGTTTTGACATGCTTTCCAAATGTAAAAACATCTAGCATGCATTCCACAATAATAATAAATACGTGCCAGTACATGGCCCATCTAAAATCGATTCCCCAAGCCAAGGGGCATCAGTTGGTCAACCTAAGGATCCTGTTAAAACAAATCTTTGGGAATGGCTTCACTTTTTCTTCTCAATTTTCTTTACATCATGAATACAATTACAAAAGATAGAAACCTCAATTTACATTTGAGAGGAATTAGATGAGAAAAGAAATTACAAAGAGCTTATTAGAAGAAGGCAGGACACACAGGTCCTATTTAATAAAATAAAATTTTACAACCATTCATTCCCAAAAATTGAAAAAATCCCATAGGTCTTAGGCTCATATATTAACACCATACAATCTCAACCATCATGGCATTGCATATTAGAAATCAAAATAAGAAAAAATGATGTTTGATTGGTATTTGGTAAATTATGATTACCCCTTGAATAATGTAGAATCTCAAATTGGTCCCTAAACTTGCAAACTTTGTAATTTAGTCCCTATCCAGTTCAAACAAAACTGAATAGTCAAGAACAACACTGACTGTTTTGTTTTTTATGCAATGCCAACTCTACAGTTCCCAAAAGACCCTTCTCCCGTAACAACTTGACCTTACCAATTCCACACGAAAGCTCGCGAGAAAGAGCCTATCGAACTGGCTACTGCTGGCAACAACTGACAACCACCTGATAGCCTGAAAACAAGCTTCTATGTGCAGATTGTCACAACAGTGCACAACCTTGGCTTGTCATGAGCAGGCCATGGATAGGCCCGCGTGCAGCATTGCTGTGCAAAAATACATGCGGCAAAGTTGGGACAGTCGTGTGCAAGCGCTCATGACACCTGGCACAGCCACGCATAAATGCGCATGACATCAGGTCCAACTACGCTACAATCATGCGTGACATCTGGGATAGTCGCGCATAAATGCACGCAACACTTGGGACAGGACTGCACGCAGTTGCGAGCTCCCAGCCCTATCCCAGCCTCCTGTATTCAGCAGTGCACAACCTAGGGATAAGAGAGTTACACACAGCTACGCGCAGCCTTAGGGAAGCAATCGCAAGCAATAACGCACAACCATGGACAGTGGTTACGCGCAGCAATGCGCAGCCCCACAAATCAGCCACAACAATTTAGGGGTTTTCAAACCCTAATCCATCAATCAATTCCCCAACATTTTAATTAATCAATTTCAACAAAAAATAATCAATTTTAACAAAATCAATCAATTTGATGAAAAACCCAAAGCATGCTATTTCAGTTAACAAATCAAATACATGCTTTTTCATCATAATCAAAAGGAAGTATATATATATTTTCCCATAGATTATCAACATCTAATCCATAGCTCTAATACCATTGTAGGGTTTTAATCGAATAAAGTGTGGAATTGATAGATACAAAGTTCAATCCTTCGCAAGTGCATGTGATAAGTGCTTGAAAATACAATTATACTTAGTGGTTTATAGGTATCATTTGTGGGAAATTAGGATTAATTCGCATGAAAACTTAATTGTTTCATAAACGCACTTTTCGGGATCACGGGTATTTTTGTTGTGTTTTCAGGGAATAAGGCTCAAAACCAATATTCGGATGAGAGATGATGTTGGCGAGAGAATTTGTGATGACTGGAAAACAAACGGATTGAGA
This sequence comes from Pistacia vera, assembly GCF_008641045.1. Taxonomy (NCBI): domain Eukaryota; kingdom Viridiplantae; phylum Streptophyta; class Magnoliopsida; order Sapindales; family Anacardiaceae; genus Pistacia; species Pistacia vera. The sequence goes on along the minus strand of NW_022196765.1, from coordinate 192,136 downwards.
ATCGGAGTTGAATTGAAGAAGTAATGGAAGTTGAAGTAAAGAGAAGATTCTAGATTACGTTCCAGCTTGAGCATGCCTTGGTATTTTGAGAATATCTTGAGATATATAACTCGGATTAGACAATTCTTGGACTGTTGGAAAGCTGATTCAAAGGGATGCATTTCATATGTTTACCACTTTTCCAAATTTCATCGTTACCGAGTTCAAAAATCACCATCTTTGAAGAACAGTGGAATGATGCAGGAAGAAGACCAGTAGCTACTGTGCCCCGACACTATGCCGCGGCACACTTTTTCCATTAGCTACTATGCCATAGCACAGTCCCAGGGAACAACCACGGAAGTTAAAAACTGATTATCCATTTTTAGGTAGGAGAATAGGGTTAAGAGTCCTAAAACAACTAGAATTAAGGAAAACAAAACCCTAACCCTTGTGGGATATAAATAAAAGTCTTTTAGCAGTATTTTGGGAAAATTATTTTAGAGATAAAAAAGAGAGAACAAAGATATTCAAGAACTGAAGAAAAAAGGAGATTAAAGAAGGCTTGGAGAAGAAGAATTGGAGGAGATCATCATCAACTTCATTAGTCCAACCAAGTTTCACTAAGTTTTTCTTCTTCTTTGTTATTATTATTTGTTATGAATAATACAATGATGTTCTCATATTTATTCATGAAGAACTAATTCTTTTGTGATTGAGGGTGATTTCAAAACCCTAGACATGTCTTGTGTTTAATAAAATCAGAATCTTTTTATCTTTTGATCCCTCTTGGTTATGTGATTATTTCTCTGAAAATAGGGTCTAACTAGATTTTTCTAATTGTTTAAGTGGCCAATTAATTGTAGCCCGCGGCAAGGACGTTCGGGCCAATTTTGAGCATGATAGAGTCTGAATCTGGAAACGTGTTAAACATACTAATTGTAGCCCTTTAAATTATATTTCTGGTCGTTTAGGAATCAGCATAATCCAAGGTCTAAAGCTCAAGTTATGGCAGAAATACTGAAGCACGTCCAAAGACGTTTTTCTTCAGTTCCCAGTGTACTTTTCACGACTTCAAGCCAAGTTTCCACCCTTGTCCAATCAGAATTAGGAAAAACCCAAAACATGAAAGTTGTAGCTCTTCTTCTTAGATTTCCAAACCTTCTAAATTCAGGTCATTCCGAGTTTACAAGCTCAAGTTACACAATTTACGGTCAAAACTGTCATTTATGCTCAAAATCATCGTTTAGGCCTGCAAAGACAAATTAATAGAATTAGGTAGCAATTATGACCCAAATTGTATGAAAAGTATCCTAAATCCTATCAAAATTCAATGCAAAATCATAGTGTAAAATATGATTATCAAATACTCGCTTCATCAAGGTTATAATCGGGCTTGAAATTGACACACCTGCACTGCCAACGTTCTGGAACATTCTGCCTTGTCATGCAATTCAAATAGGTAGTTTATTATTGGAAGATTTGAAGACCTATTGCACGCAAGTTAGAGCTGGACACACCACTTTCCTATTTTATTTTAGGACTTTATTTTATTTTCAATTAATTAGAATCAGATTAGGATAAATGTTATTTTAAGATATTAGAATATTTTGAGGAGATTTAGTAGAATTCAAATACTTCAATTTGAATTGGATATCTTTAAGAGGGGAAAGAGATCAGATTGACACATATCACACACGCCTCTCTCTTCTCTCTCTGCTGGAATTCGTTTTTCTTTAGTTTTTCATAGCCATGAGCGGCTAAACTTTCATAACTTGGTCGAAGGAAACGGAGATCTCGGAATCAATAAAACTGTGAGATTTATCTGTTTTTAGTGTTCAATTTATGTTTTGAGTATTGGATGTTCTTCTATGCATATTGTCATGATTGTTACGTTTAATTACTAGGAGGCCTACTAGTTTATTATTTGTTGCAATCTACTGCTAAGTTAGATATCAAATCCGAAATTGTTTGATCCTTTTAACTTGTGAAGCAATTAGGGTTTAAGAATTTGTTGCGTCAGGAATTGTTAAGTCTTAAGAAGAACATTTGACTAAATTAAATACAGCCGCTTGTGTTTGTGTTGTTTAGCTTCATCGATCTCTCTAGGTCTTAAGGCTGCCACTAGATTAAATCTTTAGCGCTTGCCTATGGTTATTTAGTGGTAAGATTAATTAGATCACTTGTTTCCTAATTAATTACAACTAAGGAGAGATAGGAAAATAGTTCCAACGGTGAATACTCAAAGTAAGAATTGATTTATTTTTGCATCAATGATCAGTTGTAAGATTCCGGTGGTGGACGTTGACTTAGAACAAGGTTCGTTATTTTGATTGATTTCTATAGTTTAATTTGAATTGTTTTTCCTGAAATTGTTTCTGATTTTACTCAAACCCCCCCCCCCCCCCCCCCCCCCCCCCACCCCCCCCCCCCCCCCCAGCCTTATTCACATAACATAAAATTCGATTAGACTCTCCGTGGGAATGATCCCTACTCACACTACTACATGTATTTTTAGGGTTTTAATTCTGGGTGCCTACGACAGCACGCACATTATTTTGGGGAAATTATTTTAGAGATAAAAAAGACAGAACAAAGATATTCAAGAACTGAAGAAAAGGGAGATTAAAGAAGGCTTGGAGAAGAAATTGGAGGAGATCATCATCAACTTCATAATCCAACCAAGTTTCACTAAGTTTCTTCTTCTTTATTATTATTATTTGTTATGAATAATACAATGATGTTCTCATATTTATTCATGAGAAATAATTCTTTTGTGATTGAGGGTGATTTCAAAACCTAGACATGTTTGTGTTTAATAAAATCCGCATCTTTTTGTTTTGATCCCTCTTGGTTATGTGATTATTTCTCTGAAAATAGGGTCTAACTAGATTTTTCTAATTGTTTAGTGGCCAATTAAATGTTGAGTAGATGCCAAGAGACAATCAATTATTGTAGAATTGACTCTTTGTAATAATGTTCATTAATCAATAAAAGGCATTTTATTCTATATCGCGTAAATCATTATTATTGCAATATGTATTGATATATGTCCTTAGAATGGTGGAACCGTGACGAGGGTATCAAGTGTTTCAAATCTTGATAGTGAGAACCCTATGAGCACATATGGTGGCCATTCTAGAAACGTCCGTAGCCCTAGTATTATTCTGAAGTAAGGGCACAAATAATACGATAAGGCTATCATAGTGTTGAACGACCCTGTCGAAAGGCAGTGACTGATCTCACTTGTCAAGGTTGTTTTGTGACAACCTGGTGCAACACATGGGTGCTTGCTGTAGGCGAATACACCGCAGCAAGTTCACTTGACTGACCCACCAGAGGATTCTATATGGATGGTAACCCCATTGTCTATGGAACAAATTCTCTAACGAATGGTGGTGCATGTGATCCTTAGACTTGAGATCACCGGAGCGCCTTGTGCACCGATTGGTGTAGTTTGACACTAGCCTAACACAGTTCTTTTCAAAGCTGTCAATATGGTGGTGATTGGCTACATCGAGGAGTGTATCAAGACTATGGTGGATTCACAGAGCATTCATCACTCTTGGGTATGGGAGAAGTTATCTCACGGCGCAATTCAGTATATGGCAATGACACTAAAACTGTGGCCACAGTGGAATTAAGTTGTTGCTCTATCCAATTTATAATACAGTACATTGGTCCAGAAACTGAATACATAATATCTAGAGTAACCGAAGGTTGACACTATTTTTATGCCTTCGTCTCGTCGAGATAACGTATGATGAAAGGATCGAATTGTATGGTAACCATATCATTGACAGGTAGCTACTTCGCTAAATCTGAATCTATCGGGTGGCCATGATGCCTTGCTAGGGGCCAATCTTGGTCTGCGTATTAGTGAGACGATTAATTGGTGTTAATCGCAATACTATACACTGCCGGTATGGTGAGGAGCCTATGAGTCACACATATAGAAGATAATTTAAGATCCAAGAAGAAGGAAGGGCGTTTTCATCTTTTTAAGGCAAAAGGGTATTTTGGTAATTTCACAGTGCAATTAAATTTGCTGAAGGTTATAGCCTTTATTTAATTAGAAAAATTAAATAAGTGAAATTATGTTTAAATATGTGTTCACATATATTTAATTAAATCATCATTATTGTTAAATGTTAATATATAGATTAAATATATATTAATTGAGTTTAATTGAGATAATGATAAAATAAATAAAATATCTAATTAGGAAGTGTTTGGTAACATGGGGTGTTTGGGTTGGAGCCCAAGCCTATTCCATATGGGAATAGGGCATTAAAGTTTTACTAGAAAAGAAAATGTTTATTTGTAAAATGGAACAATTAATTGATTAGCTCATTTTCATTGTAAAACCAAATACACAGCAACCCATTTCTCTCCCACGGCAGAAACCCATTTTGCCTAAAATCAATTCATTTTAATTTCATTCTTCTTTAATCTTAAAGCCAAAGAGGATCTAGCAAATCCCTTTTTGGCTCTTTGTGATTGTCTTCGTGTGGACTTCATAAGTTTGATCCTACGCTTGGGTCGGTAGAAAATACATACAAAGACTATTTTGGAGGAGCCTCCAAACGTGCGTATGTTATTCTAAACTCTTGATTAACCTTTTGTGCAGATTTTACTTTAATATAAATTGTAAAATTATACCCTTGATATTGGCTCATGTAAATGATCCTTGTATTATTTTTTTTTTTTTTTTGTTTCCGCTGCGTGTATGGATCATTTACTAACATTAAATCATTAGGATTAATCTATTAATGCCAATTTAGGTTGTTTAGTATGGAATCGCTTTATTAACCTAAATAACTAGTGGTAAAGTGTATGCCTGCATACATGGGGGGTAATCACTCAAGATAACTAAACTGACCATATGAGTTTAGCCTTGATTCAGTAGGTCTCTCGCAACTTAATGCTTTTATTACTTAGAATCTAGAGATCGTATCCTAGGTTATTTAATAAACAGGGAATTGGGTTATGACCATGTCTAGTCCAACGACTTAGTAAGGAGAGATAGGACTTATCAACGTTTGGTATTTTCTGAGCTGATGTGATCAAGAGGGTAGAAAGTTAAAGAGTGCTTTTATTATAGGCAATCCGTGTCTAGTGGTGGTGTAATGACTCTCTCTCTAGCTAGTATACTCTTAAAATAAACAGTAAAACTCACTATATATATATATATTACGAAAATATACATGTAGATGAGTATAAAATAATAGGCCTAATTTTTCTTTATATACAAAACTATACATAGTGTAAATAAATTTCTCAAGAAGCTTGACAGTGTTGCCCGACGCTTCCGCATGTTGACATTCCAAGCGACCGCATCTCATCTACTACCTGCAAAAACATTGAAAACAATAGGGTGAGCACTAATTGCTCAGTAAGTAAACCCGTTATGCTACCCTTCTATCTCCGTTGCTCATATTCTGAATTCTACCCTTACATCACACTTCTATCTTCTTCTCTGTTCTTTTCTATTCTTTCTCTATTCTTTTCCTATTCTATCTCTCTGTTCTTTCTCTATTCTTTTTTCTCACTTACTAACATGTAAGCACAATTGGAGAAACTAATTCTGAATAATATGAATCCATGATGCATGTGCATAAATGCATAAAGAATGCAATTTCTTTTTTGTTTTCTGTTTCTCTTCTTTCTTTCTATTCTGTCCTTTCTTTCTGTGTTTTATTCTTTCTTTCTTTCTATTATGTTCTTTCTTTCTATGTTATATTCTTTCTTCCTTTCTTTCTTTCTATTATGTTATGTTCTTTCTTTATGTGTTCTACTCTTTCTTTCGTTATATTCTCTCTTTCTTTTCTTTCTTTCTATGCCGATCGAACTCGGTTGAGGCATGGATTCGGAACCCTGGCCATGTGAGTGGGTACAGTCCTCATCTACATGCACTTCTATCGGACTATACAACTTCTCTTTCTGATTCTGAGGCTGCTCACTAAAGGCAACGTGCATGTAGGTAAATTCTATGGGTACAGTTCTCATCCATATACACTTCTAACGAACTATACTTACTTCTTTCTGATTCGGAGGCTGCTCACTGAAGGCAGTGTGTATGTGGGACTATTCTTCTCTGTCACTCACGGGTTGCCCATCGCAACAACCTTCTCTTCTCTCATCTTTTTACAATTAATTATTTTCTTTCTTTTTCTTTATTCTTTATTATTCTCATCCATGTGTATGTGCATGGAACTATGCTCATTCTTTCCTATTCTTCTAAATGCAAATGTGAGAATGTGAGAATGCATTATGGCATGTAAAAATATCATTAGAGAACTAGTATTTTCTACCAACAACATTCCCATAAATTGAAATCAATCACAAATTATTAGACCAAAAAATATTTTGAGGTAGTCATTCTGCATAGGTCATATTCAAGAAGGCATATCTCGAGTTATACACATCGGATTGCTATGATCTTGGTCTTGTTTTAAAGCTTAGAGAAAGGGCTACAACTTTCATGTTTAGGTCGCAACTTGGTTCAATCGGTAAGATGCCCAAACATCACTCAGAAGGTCACAGCTGTGAGAGGGCAACCATGTTAACATGTTTTCTCTTAGGATTTTCATCAAACAAATTGCATGCATACTCAAACTCTATTTGACTAAACTTATACTTCTTTCTCAAGCCACCAATATTTGGAGCAAAACTCCATTAAATCAACACTAAACCTAGCCAGGAAACTACACTCCATAAAGTCTACTCAAACTCTTTCTAAATTCAACCAAGCTTCCATTAATCACCATATAGGTAAAGTCTACATTCTCATGGCTGAATTTTAATTATCATCAAGTATCACTCTCATCAAAGCTTCTCAAAAACATAAGCACATACATACATGTACAAATCTCTACAAACTTACTCAAATCAAACTTAGGGTTGGATTTACTTACCTTGATCTTGGGTAGTTCCACACTAGAAACTCTCACTTTGGGTAGATCTCCTCTTCTTCTTATACCCTAAGCATATAACTATAGGAATTCAATACTTTAAGAATTAATCTCACATCATATTGCAAGAACTCTTACCTTTGGATGCTTAGGATTTAATATCTACCAAAATCCAACCAAAAATCCTCTCAATTGCCTTGGAAATTTGATGAAGAGAATGAGAGAATTTGGAGATGAAAGTGGCGTGTGAGGGAGTAGAGAATGGTAAAGTTTTCAAGAATGAACTCAAACCATCTCATTTATTACTTCTACTTTCCCATTTTGCACTTGCACTTTCTATGAAATTCCATCTGTGTCCCTTAGTCAATTAAAATAATGCCCTTATTTTTATTAACTTCTCCATGAAATTCTATCTCTTTCACTCCCCACTTTTTCAACTAATTATGAGTGAAAAGACCATTTTACCCCTAATGAAATTTTAAGGCATTTTCTTCACAATTGTTCAAGATACCTTTAACAAAATTCAACTAAAGGTATTAGGGAATACGTAAAGCTACGTTCCTCGATGTGGGCGTTACAATTCCCTCCCCCCCCCCCCTCTTTATAAGAATTTCGTCCTCGAAATTCATACGAATAACTCAGGGTGGCAGTTCTACATATCTTGCTCTACCTCCCATGTTGCTTTTTCTACCTTATGATTCCTCCATAGGACTTTTACTAGTGGAATACTTTTGTTTCGGAGCTCTTTAATCTTTCTGTTTAAGATCTGTACTTATTGCTCCTCATAAACGAGATTCTCTTCCAAGTCCACTTCTTCTACTTTTAGTATATGGGAGGGATCACTGACATACCTTCGAAGCATTGATACATGAAAACTATTGTGCACTCTATCCATATTTGGTGGTAGCGCCAATTTGTAAGCTACCTTTTCCACTCGTTGTAACACTTCAAAGGGCCAATGTATCTAGGTGCTAGTTTTCCTTTATCACCAAACCGCATTACCCGCTTGTAGGGGGAAATCTTAATGAACACTTTATCACCCACTTCAAATTGTACATCCTTTCCTTTAAATCCGCATAGCTCTTTTGTCTATCTTGAGCCTGCTTCAGTCTACGCTTGATCAGCTGGACATCTTTTATCATTTTCTGAGTCATCTCTAGCCCAAGAGTTGTCTGTAACTCATCTCTCTCTCCTATCTCGTCCCAATTTAATGGAGATCTACACTGTCTGCCATACAAGGCTTCATAAGGAGCCATCTTAATTTTAGACTGATAACTGGTATTATAGGCAAACTCCACTAAAGGTAACATCTCATGCCAAGAAGTCATTCTATAATCTATACAACATGCTCTCAACATATCCTTAGTTTGGCCATCTGTCTGAGGATGACATGTTGTACTAAAGGCCAATTTGGTACCGAAGTTTCTTTGTAAACCGGTCCAAAAAGCAAACACAAATCTGGAATCTCTATCTGACACTATTGTCTTGGGCACACCATGGAGTCTAACTATCTCCCTGACATAAATCTGAGCTAACTACTCTGAGGTAGTCCTTTACTGAAAGAAAATGGGTTGACTTCATTAATCTGTCTACTATCACCCATATTGGATTATACCCCTTCTACGCTCTTGGAATGCCTGTAATAAAATCCATTAATATACTTTCCCATTTCCATTCAGAAATGCTGAGTGGCTTAAGCAAACCTGATGGTCTTTGGTGTTCTGCTTTCACCTGTTGACAAACCAAGCACTTAGCCATATAATCTTCAATATCTTTCTTCATACCTAGCCACTAATAACTTTTCTTTAAATCTTGATACATCTTGGTTCCTCCAGGATGAGCAGTGTATGGTGTTTCATGAGCCTCCGCAAAAATCTTCTTCTTCAATTCAAAATCTTGGGGCATACATATACGATTATGGAAATAGAGGACACCATCTAACAGGTGAAATTCTGATATCTTACCCTCAAGCACTTGCTGACTTATTTTCTAACACCACTTATCAACAACTTGTTTTTCTTTAATCTTTTCTAGCAAAGTAGGCTGGATTTCTAACCTGGCAAGCCTTCCCGGTATCACCTCTATCTGTTCCTTCACCAGCTCTAACCATCTTCTTTGCCTCATATTCATCTCCCTTTGGGTGAAGAAGTAGTTCAAGCTCTTATGATCTGTATAAATGTTGCTCTTTGCTCTATACAAATAATGCCTCCATATTTTTAGTGCAAAAACTACAGCAGTCAACTCTAGATCATGCATAGGGTATCTTGTCTCATACTCATTCAACTGCCAAGAAGCATAAGCTATTACCCTACCCAACTACATCAATACTACACCAAGTCCCTGAAATGAGGATAGGAGTTGTGGTCAATCTTCTCTTTAACTCTTGAAAATTGTCTTCATAGGCATCTAACCATATGAAAGGAGTCTCCCGTTTGGTAAGAGCTGTAAGCGGCTTAGCTAACTACGCAAACCCTACTACAAACTGCCTAGAGCAGCCTACTAGCCCCAATATGTCCTTGGCTTTTGCCATTCTAGAATTGCTCTCACCTTACTCAGATCCACTAAGATACCTTCCTTTGAAATAGTATGGCCCAGGAAGATAACTTGATCCAACCAAAACTCACACTTGGAAAATTTGGAAAACAACTTCTTATCTCTCAATCGATGTAGCACAAATCTTAGGTGTTCTTCATGCTCCTCTTTTGTCTTAGAATACACCAGGATGCCATCAATAGACACCACTATAAATCGATCAAGAAAATCCTAGAATATTCAGTTCATTAAGTCCATAAAGACTGCTGGGGCACTAGTTAACCTAAAAGGCATCACCACAAACTCATAACGACCATCTCTAGTCTGGAAAGCAGTCTTAGCAATATGTTGCTCTGCAACTCTTACTTGGTGATAACCCGACCTCAAATCAATCTGTGAAAACATGGCTGCTCCTTTCAACTGATCAAAGAATTCATCTATGTGAGGTAACTGGTACTTATTCTTCACTGTCACTTTATTCAACTCTCTGTAACCTATACACATCTGTAAGGATCCATCTTTCTTCTTTACAAATAAAATTGGAGCACCTCAAGGAGAATGGCTAGGGCAAATAAAACCCTTGTCGAAGAGTTCCTGAAGTTGCTTTTTCAATTCCTGAAGCTCAGTTGGGGCCATCCGGTAAGGGGCTTTAGAAATTGGTGTTGTCCCTGGTGCCAGTTCAATGCTGAATTCTACTTCTCTTTCTAGAGGTAAACCCGGCAAAACTTTCATAAATACATCTAAAAACTCCCAGACTACTGGCACAATCTAAATCTTTGGTTGTGGGATATCACTATTGTGCACTACATGAGCAATATACCTCGAGCACCCTTTTCTTAGCATCTTTCTGGCCTTTACATTGCTAATCAACATACTAAGTTGGTGGCCCACGCCGAAATTAAACTTTTCACCATAATCAAGATTAAATCTTTCTTTCTTATTCTGGCATTCAATCTCTACTCCAAATCTCCCCAGGAAATCCATGCCCAAAATAACATCAAAATCGGGCATATCAAACACTATCAAATCCACTGGCAACTCCCTTCCAAGGATCACTATGGACTCCCCTGGAAGCATCTCTTTAGTTACCACACTAACACCATCTAGTAACTCTTTCTTAATGGAACGGTTCTTGGCCTTTTATTCTGCCAAACCCATATGTTCTTCTTGGGTTGAAATCTTTTCTTATTTCTCACCTCTCTATTATTAGGGGCATCAGCTTTAACAGTGCTGTCGTACGCTCCACGGACCTAAACCACTTTTCTGCCACTATAGGGTCTGTCGTACCCTTGAATGCTGATGGCTGATGTTGACTAGGCAACCCATATATCAGCTCAATACGATTCTACACTATCGGAGGTACTAGCCTCTCTCTCTCCTCTCTAGGGGTCGGTACATTAACTGGGGTCACAACTTTCTCCAGTATCGAGCCTCCCTGAGTCTCTACCAAGACTTACTGTGTTATTATGGATCCTAGCTTCATTGAGGACAGTGGAAGTAAATTCTGACGGGTTGGAAGGTTCACCCGTACTCGTTGCCTTCTTACTGCCTACCCGAGTTCTACGTCTCATCTACATAACACCAACACTTTTAATCAATGCAATGAACTCATCTACTAAAAGTAAGGAAAGAAATAACTTACAACGATCGGCTACGGAACATCAATGCGGCGAGAGAGGCACACTGTCAAATCCTAAAATCCTTGCTCTAATACCAAAAATGTAATGACTCTCTCTCTAGCTAGTATACTCATAAAATAAATAGTAAAACTCACTATATATATAAATAAATTATGAAAATATACATGTAGATGAGTATAAAATAATGGGCCCAATTTTTCTTTATATACAAAACTATACATAGTGTAAATAAATTTCTCAAGAACCTCGACAGTGTTGCCCAACCCTTCCGTATCTTGACATTCCAAGCGACCGCATCTCATCTACTAACTGCAAAAACATTGAAAACAATGGGGTGAACACTAATTGCTCGGTAAGTAAACCCGCTATGCTACCCTTTTATCTCTGTTGCTCATATTCTGAATTCTTTCCTTACATCACACTTCTATCTTCTTCTCTGTTCTTTTCTATTCTTTCTCTCTGTTCTTTCTATATTCTTTTCCTGTTCTATCTCTCTGTTCTTTCTCTATTTTTTTTTTCTCACTTACTAACATGAAAGCACAATTGGAGAAACTAATTCTGAATAATATGAATGCCATGATGCATGTGCATAAATGCATAAAGAATGCAATTTCTTTTCTGTTTTCTGTTTCTCTTCTTTCATTCTCTTCTGTTCTTTCTTTCTGTGTTTTATTCTTTCTTTCTTTCTATTATGTTCTTTCTTTCTATTATGTTCTTTCTTTCTATGTTTTATTCTTTCTTTCTTTCTATTTTGTTCTTTCTTTCTGTGTTATATTCTTTCTTTTTTTCTTTCTGTTTTGTTCTTTCTTTCTGTGTTATACTCTTTCTTTCGTTATATTCTTTCTTTCTATGCCGATCAGACTCGGTTGAGGCATGATTCGAAACCCTGGCCATGTGAGTGGGTACAGTCCTCATTTACATGCACTTCTATCAGACTGTACAACTCTTCTTTCTGATTCTAAGGCCGCTCACTAAAGGCGGCGTGCATGTAGGTGAATTCTGTTGGTACAGTTCTCATCCACATACACTTCTAACGAACTATACACTTACTTCTTTCTGATTCTGAGGCCACTCACTGATGGCGGCATGTATGTGGGACTATTCTTCTCTGTCACTCACGGGTTCCCCATCACAACAACCTTCGCTTCTCTTATCTTTTTACAATTAATTCTTTTCTTTCTTTTTCTTTATTCTTAACTATTCTCATCCATGTGTATGTGCATGGAACTAAGCTCATTCTTTGCTATTCTTTCTAAATGCAAATGTGAGAATGTGAGAATGTGTTATGGCATATAAAAATATCATTAGAGAACTAGTATTTTCTACCAACAACATTCCCATACTTGAAATCAATCATAGATTATTAGACTAAAAAATATTTTGAGGTAGTCATTTTGCATAGGTCATATTCAAGAAGGCATATCTTGAGTTATACACATTGGATTACTAAGATCTTGATCTCGTTTTAAAGCCGAGAGATAGGGCTACAATGTTTATGTTTAGGTCTCAACTCGGTTCAATAGGTAAGATGCCCAAAAATCCCTCAGAAGGTCACAGCTGTGACAGAGCAACAATGGTAACATGTTTTCTCTTAGGATTTTCATCAAACAAATTGCATGCATACTCAAACTCTATTTGGCTACACTTCTACTTCTTTCTCAAGCCACTAATATTTTGGAGCAAAACTCCATTAAATCAACAGTAAACCTTGCCAGGAAACTACACTCCATAAAGTCTACTCAAACTCTTTCTAAATTCAACCAAACTTCCATCAATCACCATATAGGCAAAGTCTACATTCTCATGGCTGAATTTTAATTATCATCAAGTATCACTCTCATCAAAACTTCTCAAAAACATAAGCACATACATACATGTACAAATCTCTACAAACGTACTCAAATCAAACTTAGGGTTGAATTTACTTACCTTGATCTTGGGTAGTTCCACACTAGAAACTCTCTCTTTGGGTAGATCTCCTCTTCTTCTTATACCCTAAGCATATAACTATAAGAATTTAACACTTTAAGAATTAATCTTACATCATATTGCAAGAACTCTTACCTTTGGATGCTTAGTATTGAATATCTACCAAAATCCAGCCAAAAATCCTCTCAATTGCCTTGGAAATTTGATGAAGAAAATGAGAGAATTTGGAGATGAAAGTGGCATGTGAGGGAGTAGAGAATTATAGAGTTTTCAAGAATGAACTCAAACCATCTCATTTATTACTTCTACTTTCCCATTTTGCCCTTACACTTTCTATGAAATTCCATCTATGTCCCTTAGTCAATTAAAATAATGCCCTTATTTTTATTAACTTCTCCACTTTTTCAACTAATTATGAGTGAAAAGACCATTTTATCCCTAATGAAATTTTAAGGCATTTTCTTCACACTTGTTCAAGATACCTTTAACAAAATTCAGCTAAGGGTATTAGGGAATATGTAAAGCTACGTGTCTCAATGTGGGCGTTACAGGGTGGCAAATAAACCTTCAATCTCGTTTATCTCATTGATTTCTCTTTCGTTATTAGTTGCTTGATTTACATTGTTTGCTTTGAGTTTTTTTTTTTTTTTAGTTTTTTTTTTTTTTTTTAGTTTTTGTTGAGTTTTTANGCACAAGCATTCCCATTTTGCCCTTACTCTTCCTTGGGAATTCCATCTATACCCTTTGATTCATTACAAACACAACCCCATATGAACATATTCTCCAAGCAAAATCCTTATATTTTACTCCCCACTTTTCCTACTAATTAGGGGTAGAATGGTCAAATTGCCCTTAGGGAAGAAAATATCTAAAACTTAACCAACATTTTGATCGGCCCGTCGCCGCGGCGAAAAAGCTTCTGTCGCCGCGGCGAAACTGTCTAGCAGCTTCCCCAGCTTCAACACCTCTTCGCCGCGGCGAAGCCTGGAACACTAAACTTCTTCTATTTTCAACCAATTTCAAAGCAAGTATTCAACATACCACTCAATCAAAAGCCAATCAAACAAATAGTACTAATAAACCGACTCAAATAAGAACAAAAAGGAGAAACATTAGCTACGTACCTCAAATGGGGCGTTACGCCTTTTTATGTAACGGACCGCCTGGCTCTGACACCCTGACTAGCCCGGCCACGGAGTTCACACAGCTCCCTACGTGGCAGGTACTGTCCCCTCCCCCCATGCCCCCCCCCCCCCCTCCCTTTCCCCCTTTAAGGGATTTCTTCGCCTCCCCCACGACTCGAACTCATGCCCAAGGGGCTATAGGCAAATGGGAAGCACCATGAGTACCATCAGGCTCCTTTGGCATGGGTTCGAGCCGTGGGGGAGGCGAAGAAATCCCTTAAAGGGGGGGACAGTACCTGCCACATAGGGAGCTGTGTGAACTCCGTGGCCGGGCCAGTCAGGGTGTCAGAGTCAGGCAGTCCGTTACACTCAGCATTTCACACATGCGTTTAGTTGGTGTCAAATCACGCATCAACAGTTGTCATCACCTTAGGAACCAAGAGAGGCATCCCAGAAACCTTGTTCTTAAGTTCTAGCATTGTTTCTACATCATATATGTCCATGGAAAACCTGCCAAGACATTTTTTCAGTTGAAAACATGCTTTTACTAGCTCACTAATTAAGTAAATACTTATGTTCTTAATAATCATGTTGAAAATTAGATTTCAAGTTTCGTAGAACTTACTTCCTCATTATTGGTTCAAACCTCATCGGATCAACTGTTCGCAGTGAATCTATTAATATCATGTAGCATGTTTTGGGATGCAATAGCAATCTCCCGCTAAAGTTGCATAAGATCAATACAACCAGTGGTAGACCTAGGATTTTTGCCCAAGGGGACTTTCGCGGCTCTGCCATTGTTTGTCAAATAACTAGTAAAAACTTCAAAAAAATCACCAAACCTTAAGCAAAGGAAATAATACAATATCAATAATCTGAAAGAAAATAATGCAATAACACAATACTTTACTACTTGAATAAATCTATGAGAAGCAAAACTTTGAGCAAATTATGTTGAAAATAACATTCAATTCACGAGGAAACACAAGAAAATTTTTACATGGAAAAACCTCTTCAATTAGAGAGAGCAAAAGACCATAGGAATCTAACGATCCACTTAAATCCAATATAATTAAAAGAGTTTACAACAATTACAATCCATCAAAAATATTTAACACAAATTTCTTATTTCTTCTCCATTTTTTTTCTTTAAATTTTTTTTTTTTTTTTTTTTTTTTTTTTTTTTTTTTTTTTTTTTTTTTTTTTTTTTTTTTTTTTTTTTTTTTTTTTTTGCCTTTCAAAGATTATAATATAAATTTTCATGACTTTGATTAGGCCTAGCCTAAACTAGCCTAATCAAAGTCAACCAAAACTTAAATTAAGTCAATGTTGCCTTGACTTTTAATATGAATTAATAAAAAAAGGAAAATTTTCTTAGTATAAACATAGATAATAACTCAAACTTCTTTAATAATTTTGAACAGCTAAATGGTAACATTTGAAATGTAGGAAAGTGGTGGATGAACAGTGAAGAATAACATTTCGTAAAATATAGTTAAGGTTTAATTTGGGAAAGCAGGAACATTCTTAGACACAAAACAAAAAACAAACTCACAAGATCCATACCTTTTTCCATCAAATTAGAATAAAAAACCTCCAAAAAATAAGCATGATTCAACCCTAAAATAAACTAAAATGAAATGAGCAATACACATACCTAAAACTGATAAACCAGAAAACAAAGCTAATTGTGGCACCTTGATTAATGAAAGCTTCAACAATTTCAGTCTTCAAAAGTTTTAAGAACGAATAACATAGAGAAAGTGAAAGAGAGAATAAGAGAATAAATAATTTTAGGGATAAAATCATAAAAAACAGGTAGACGTGGAGAAGAGTGGAGAGAGTTTTAAACTTTTAATATGATATAGGCCTGCAATATATATATATATATATATATATATATATATATTAATAGCAAGTATTTTATGAGTCTGGATATATGTATAATATTTCTCATTTTTAAAAAATCTGAGGGTAGGCCTAGATATATATATTAATAGATTTTTTTTAAGGGCCTATATAAACAATTTTTTTTTAAAACTTGAGGGTAGGCCCTAGGGCCTGGGTCCGCCCCTGAATACAAGCCAATGACCCCTTACAAATATTACACCTCAAAATTTTTAGCAGCCCACTAAGCTCAAGTTAAAAATAACTCCATCATTCGTAAATAAATAAATACGAGTCACTTACCACAACACAATGGGAACGAATACATATTTACTAGAGAATATGTCCTTTTTCTTTATCCATTTCAGTACCTTCTGTCTGTGACATTCTTTTGAGTACAAATAAAACCATATGCAATCCAGACACTTGAAATTATATATGTGATTTGTTGCAAAACGCTTCCACAAATTGTTGTGAAAACCGAAGTTGTCAACCATCGATAACAGAAAATCAACTGAAATTATATTTATAATGAATGAAAGCTTACCCCAAGTGGCAGTCGAACATACTACTGCTTAACATACCCTGGTCCCTAGTGGTGGCAATTCACGTACTTGCCCGACGTGGTGGTTTAGGACCTAAAATACAAAACATATTCATTATTATCTGTTGAATGGTTGTGGACATCAGTTAAATAAGTATTCATACCTAGACTGTGACCTTTGGATTTTGTCTCGATGCATACCAGGCGACTGACTTCAGATTTTCCATGCCCTCCATGGTCTGGAAGAACTGCAGGCTATTACTCTGAATAAGTGTGGTTGCACACATGGCTGCTATCTTCAGGTCCTCCATTCCCTCCATTATATATAACATTTGTTAGCTGAAAATGGTGTCTAGGCACCAACCCTGAAACATCAAATACAAACCAAATCAAAGAGACATACATCTGAAACCAAATAGAAAATGGATGATGATCATTTCAGTTGTACCTTGAAATGAACATAACTGTCCCACAAAAAGTATAATTGATTTCAAACATATCTAGTAGCTAGAAAAGGGGACAGTACACAATAAAAGGGAGAACCATTTACGATAAACATTTTAATTCCATTACATCAACATGGTAATTACATATCAAAATATATCCTTGCTAGCAAATGGTTAAGTGCAAACACAATGCACTGTCAACCCATTAAAAAAACATCGAAATCGTTTTTACAAAACAACAACCTACACCATACTGGTTGCACAAACTAACACTACAAATCAAGCAAGGAATATCACAATCATGACAGATATCAACAATTTCCTATATTTACGTATCATTCAAAAAAAGTTAAGACCACAACATGAATTTAAACTAAAGATCAAATGAGGGGCGATACACATTACTTTCATTGAGTTGTTTCCTCACATACTCCCGCCTAATCGTCATCTACAACGTGAAGAAGAACTCTATCTTATGTTGTTCCTTGCATATTTTCTCTCCTGCCTCAAGCATCTCATTGGTAGTGAAACCATCCAATTCAATTATCTCATTAAACATCATGCTTCTTCTTTCCTTCTCCTCACGCTCTCTTTTTTAAAAAGAGGCAATATCCTTCATCTCTTCCCTCTACCCTTCACAAACTTTCCCACCTACCAATTTGGTCCACCAAATCAGATAAACTGTTATCCCTTACCCTCCTCTTTTAGTTGTTGATAGCCTTTCTGATGGGACCCAACTATGGTTGTAGCATGTGGACCCAACATCTTCTTTCATAGGAACATTACTATGCCGCTCCACCTCAAGATCAACATCAACTTCCATAACTTCATCATTGTTGGTTGTGTTATCTGTGTCAAGTTCCTCAACTGCAACAGTTACTATCTCAATGATAATCCTAGGATTATACTATTTTATCTAGGCTTTTTGGTCGGATTTTGGATACTTGTTATGTCCTTTTTGCCTGAATTACAACTTAATTTCATATTTTTTATGTTTCAGGCCGAAACGTGTACTTTGAGCAAATAAAGAGCGGAATTGAGATTCTGAACCCAAAAGCAAGCGAATCTCAGAATTCAGGGAAGTTCTTAAACAGATTTGAAGCACTATGAAGCTTGTTCCTATTGGAAAGCACCAAAGATTGAAGATTCAAGCAAGGAAGCAAGCGGAGGGCAATTCTGTAATTTCATAATTGTTCAGAACAGTTCGCCGTGGCGAAGTTCTTTCTTCGCCGCAGCAATAAGCTCTCGGGAATTCATTACCACGGCGAAGTCTGCAAATTCCAATTTTTATTAAAACGCACAGTTTTGTTTTAGGCGAGTTTTAGGTTTTTTGACCGACTATATAAGAAAAACTTAGTTATTTTATTAGGAGTTCGACATTTTTGGGAGAAAATGAGAGAAGATTTGAGATTGAACTCTTTGGATTCATCAAATAGGGAAGATTTTTGTTCTCTTTTCTTTACTCCATTATGTTGAATGCATTGTGTACTGTTTTTATTTCTATTTGTGTAAATTTTAGTATGAACTAACTCACTTTGGGTTAGGGTTTTGATGTAATTAGGATTCTTATGTTTAATCAATAGATTATTGTTGCTTTTACATTCTATTGCATGGGTTGTATGATTATTCTTGTTTTTTATTGAATTTAATTGTTGAACATGATGAGATTGAGAAATGAATCATGTATGAGCTTCTTAGGGTAATCGCCATTGTTGTATTGAACGCTAGAGATAGTTTTGAGAATCAATGAAATCAAATTTAGGATTCCATTAGCTTAATGAACTTGGATCTATTAATCTTCAAATTGTTGGGTGCAGAAGCTTAATAGGGAAAAGTAGGAAAACATAGCCTGAGAAGGTATGTTTTACACATTAGGGAGTCTGATTTATAATCCGTGCATGTGAGTGCAGAAGTAGCATAATTTGTAGATTATTTCATAAAATCCTAGTGAAGTCAAAACCCTAACCATTTGCCTTAATTGATATTTTCTCTTGAATTAATTTTACTGTCATTAATTAGCCTTTAAGTTAGTAGTAAATTTTGTTTTCAGTTTAGCTTAAAATTCTCCCGCAAATCCAACATTTTTCGTTTCCTCCAACTTGTCAAACAATTAGGAAAATCAGTGCTTAACAAACAATCATCGTGGGAACAATACTTTACTTATCACTTTATTACTTTTTGCGACATGCACTTGCTATACATTGCATGTTGTAATTACAAGGCATCACTCAACTATAGTGCCGGTGGCTCTGTCTTTCCCAAAGACTGTTACTGAGAGTCATAGTGCGAAAAGGGTTTGTATTGCAAACCATTGGCTGTCGGATGGCTCTATAAAACAAGAATAAAAAACAAATGATACCTAAACAAGTTTTTAAAATAAGCAACTCATTGCATTAGTAGTTTGTTGAAATTAATAGTACTGACCTTGCACCCTTCGTCGAAAACTTCTGCTGATGCCATTATGCACTTTCTTCAGCAATCCACCCGAAGTCACTGCCATGCTCAATCATTTCATTGATAGCACCATATTTGCACTTCCAAATCTTCACCCTCAATTCGATGTGTGGCATGGCCAAACCACGCCCAGGTAGACTTTCTTCCAACATTTTTTCCAGTTGAGCCAAGTACCTAACTTTGAACGTCCTGTTTTTTAAGTTCCCAATGTGATTGGTTTGAACCAAAGATTGAATTAGTTGGGCATCCTCCGCCTTCATCCACCGTCTCTTAATCCAAGCCTTCTTCCCTTTGCCCTTTGATTTTCCTCTGATGTTTGGTTCGTCTTGACTCAAACTCTAATCGCCATTGTCTTGATGTGTCGAGTCTATATGCATTTTTTTCCTGCAGGCACATCAAATAAGAGAAGCAACAGATTGATACTAACATGATTATAACAAATGAGATAACAAGGAAATCCCAAATGGCTCAAGCATGCAAGAGGTTATACATATAAACATAAGCCAGACCATGTAAGCTAACCACTACAATAAAATATCCATCAACAACATTTAAATAATCAGCAAGCAATTTGTACAATAAAGTTTCATACAATCCAAGCGAGAACAAAGTCACCCAAATAATTGTTTTGCAACACAATACATGACATTGTGCTAAGACCAAGAAAACAGAATGTTTTAATCCCTAACTATGCATTTTGCGAACTCATCCAACTGTTAAACATTTCTTGGGCCATATTATCTCTCCATGTATGTAACAACTACTGAAAACTAGTACAATGCATGCATAATAACAATGTAAAATTGGGCCCCAAAAAATTCTTTTCATTTCGATTCATATGTCTTTTATACACAAAGAGTACTGTTTACAAAAAATTCATTTTAAAAGACAAAACAGGGGAAACAGTGTAGCTATTGCTCCTCGCTTGCCGACGCCCCTCCGACCGCATCAACACCTAGAACCTGCATCCACAAAGGAAAATAACGGGGTGAGCACAAATAATGCTCAGTAAGTAAAACCCTCTAACTGTCTGTCCCCGTGGATATCTTAATTTTCCTTTTTCTAATTCTGTTTCTGTTTCTGTTTCTACTAAATACCATGGCCTCATCTTACCGGAGGTACGGCCGGATGGGTTCACACAGCACCATCACACTCTCCATGACACAGGGTGGAATTCACACAGTATCAAACGTTCTTAGTGACTACCGAGTGGGGATCACAAAGACCTACCGGTTTTCCAACTATCGGGTGGAGATCACCTAGCACCTACCCGTTTCTTATGACTCTTGGTAACGATCACCAAGCATTAACCATCTCTACAGTCGGTGATGATCACAAAGCATCAACCCGTTCTACTAAATGTTGGATGATGATCACAAAGCATCAACCCACTTATCTAACAACTAACCGGGTAGTGGTCACAAAGCATCTACCCATTTCTACTCTCATGGGTGACGATCACAAAGCACGACCCATCTCTAAGGGCTATGGGTGGTGATCACAAAGCATCATCCCGATTCCATAACGGTTGGGTGATGATCACAAAGCATCATCCCAACTATACTACTCTTTAATTCGCTCTATTGTAGCATTTTTCAATGCCCTTACCCTTAGAGTAGTTGTACCCACCAAGCTCTCTACTCATAGGGTAATTGCATACACAATTTTCCTACACTTTCTTAGGTCACTTTTCAATGCACAATTAGTGCCTATGGATGGTTCATCTCCACTAATGCATTATGAAATGCCAACATGCAATGTTGCAAGAATTAAGGTTCACTACATACCAAACCTCTATTAGGCATTTCATCAAACAACTCATGTGCACTACAAAACTCTAATATAGCCATGATTCTAAAACTTTTTCTAACCATCAAAATAGGGAGAAACCTTCACATAACCATAAAACCTGTCAAAGAAGGCACTTCCAAAAAGGGATCCACAAACCCCTTCAATTCCATCTCAAACTACCTTTCCAACCAATAACTCATTTCTCAAATTTGCAAGGAATAAACAATCACAAAGCATAGAAATCTCTATTTAAGCCTCATACATGGCATATCACATGTAATCACATCATACATCATTTCTATCAAAACCCTAATCAAGAAAATTCTTAAATCTCAACTGGGTTGGGGTTTACTTACCTTGTTATGGAGAGACTCCACCAACTCTTCCTTTCACTAGTTTTGCTTGACTTTTTCTCTACTCTAAACAAAATAACAAAAACCTTCAAACTTCAATATGAACTAATACTCACAAATCACAAACTTAAGTAGGAATCCTTACCTTAGGAAGCTTTAGGTTGATTTTCCACCTAAATCACTTCAAAACCCCTTGGAACTCCTTGATCAAAGAAAGAGAAATTGAGAGGAAGAAGAATGAAGAGTTGTGTTTTTGGAGAAGAAGAATGAGGGGTTTGCTAACTCTTAATTCTTTTAATGAATATATACACAATCATTCCCATTTACCCTTACTCTTCTTTGAGAATTCATCTATATCCTTTGATTCATTACAAACTCACCCCATATCAACATATTCTCCATGAAAAATCCTTACAATTAACTCTTCACTTTTCCTGCTAATTAGGGGTAGAATGGTCAAATTGCCCTTAGGAAGAAAATATCTAAAACTTAACCAACATTAATCGGCTGTCGCCGCGGCGAAGACACCTTCTATCGCCGCGGCGAAACTGTCCAGAGAGTTTCCCCGTGGTTTCAACACATCTTCGCCGCGGCGAAGATTTCCTTCGCCCCGGCGAAGCTTGGCACACTAAACTTCTTCTATTTTCAACGAATTTCAGGGCAAGCATTCAACACAACACTCAATCAAACAATAATACCAAAACCAACTCAAATAAGAGCGAAAGAAGCAACAATAACTACGTACCTCATGTGGGGCGTTACAATTTTCCCCCCTAAAAGAATTCGTCCCCGAAATTCAGCAAATAACTTGGGAAACGATCCCGCATGTCCCGCTCTACTTCCCAAGTGGCCTCTTCCACTTTGTGATTCCTCCAAAGAACCTTCACTAGCGAAACACTCTTGTTCCGAAGTTCTTTAACCCTTCGATCTAAGATCTGAACTGGAAGTTCTTCATATACTAGATTCTCTGCTACTTCAACGTCCTCTACGCTCAGGATGTGGAGGGGATCACTTACATATTTCCGTAGCATCGAGACATGGAAGAAACTGCACCCTGTCCATGCTAGGTTGTAGAGCCAATCGTAGGCCACCTTTCCTACTCGTTGCAAGACCTCAAAAGGACCTACATACTCGGTGCTAACTTCCCTTTGCTCGAAACGCATTACGCGTTGTAGGGGGAACTTTCAGAAACACTTTGCGCCCACTTGGAATTCCACCTCTTTCCTCTTCAAGTCGGCATAACTCTTGTCGATCTTGGGCTTGTTTCATTCTATTTCGGATTAACTTCACATCTTCTATAGTTTCTGAGTCATCTCTGGCCAAGAGCGGTACTCAACTATCTCTTTCGCCTACTTCATCCCCATGAAGCGGGACCTACACCGTCTACCAACAAAGCCTCGTAAGGCGCCATTCTAATTGTAGACTGATAACTGTTGTGTAGGCAAATTCACTAATGGTAACATCTCATGCCAGGATATCTATAATCCATGCAACAGGCCTCAACATATCCTCGAGCACCTGATTCGTTCTCTCGGTTTGGCCATCTGTCTGAGGATGATAGGCAGTACTGAATGCTAAACGGGTACCCAACTCCTTGTAAACTTGTCTAGAAGGCTGAAACAATCTGGAATCTCTATCTGATACTATAGTCGTGGCACACCATGCAATCTGACTATCTCCTGAGGAAATCTGAGCCAACTGATCTGTAGTGGTCTCTTCCTTTAGGAAGGAAATGGGCTGACTTGGTTAACCTATCCACAATCACCCATATGGCATTACACTTTCTGCACTCTGGGAGACCCGTGATAAAATCCATTGAAACGCTCTCCCATTTCCACCTGGAAACTCACTGGCTGAAGCAACCCTGAAGGCCGTTGATGTTCTGCTTTCACCTGCTGACAAGTTAGACATTTAGCCACAAACCTGCAATGTCTTTCTTCACACCTGACCAACCAATAGCCTTTCTTTACATCTGATACATCTTGGTTGCTCCCGGATGAGCGGTGTACGGTGGTCATGAGCCTCCCTAAGAATTTTCTGTTTCAACTCCTCATTTGAGGAATGCACAACCGATTTCTGAAATAGAGGACACCATCTCTCACAAAGAACTTGCTATCTTGCCCTCACGCACTGCTGAACTGTTTCTGACACCCATCTGCCACTGCTTTTCATGTCCTCCAGTAAAGAGGACTGTACCTCTAGGCTGGCAATTCTTCCCGGAATCACCTCAATCTGCTCTTAGACATTTCTTCTATTAACCTTTTCTGCCTGGTAGGCGGAAAACATGGGCTTTTCTACTCAAGGCATGGCTACTACATTGGTTCCCGGTGGGACTTGATCTCACAACATAACATTGACCAGCTCTAACCACCTTCTCTGCCTCATAATTAACTCTTTTGAGTGAAGAAGTACTTTAGACTCTTGTGGTCAGTGTAGATATTACTTTTCACACCATAAAGGTAATGCCTCCAAATCTTTAAGGCAAAGACCACGGCTGCTAATTCTAAGTCATGCGTAGGGTATCTGGTCTCGTACTCTTCAATTGACGAGAAGCAGCTATAAAACCTACCTAACTGCATCAGCACGGCGCCAAGTCCCTGCAGAGAGGCGTCTGTATAAAGTCATAATCTACACCTCCTGCGGTAACACTAGTCAGGAGCTGATGTTAACCTTCTTCAACTCTTCAAAGCTTTTTCACATGCTGCTGACCAGATAAAAGGAGTTTTCTGCTGGTAAGAGCTGTCAACGGTTTAGCCAACTGGGCGAATCCCTACAAATCGCGGTAGTAACCTGCTAAGCCTAAGAAACTCCTGATTTCTTTCACGGTTTTGGCTCTGCCATCCAGGATTGCCTGCACTTACTGGATCATCGAAATCCCTTCCTTTGACACGGTATGCCCAGGAATATCACTTGGTTCAGCCAAAACTCACACTTAGAAAATTTAGCACAAAACTTCTTTTCTCTCAGCGTTGCAATAATAATCTCAAGTGTTTCTATGCTCTTCTCTTGACTTTGAGTAAATCAGAATGTCGTCGATGAAGACAACAATGAACTGGTCCAAATACTCATGGAATACCCTGTCATCAAGTCCATAAAAAACTGCTGAGGCATTAGTCAAGCCAAAAGGCATCACTACAAATTCATAATGCCCATACTGGATCGAAAGGCAGTTTTAGCCATATCTTGTTCAGCCACTCTTACCTGATGATACCCGGACCCCAAATCAATTTTGGAGAACACTGCCGCTCCTTTAACTGATCAAAAAGGTCATCTATCCGGGGTAGCAGGTACTTATTTTCATGTAACTTGATTCAACTCCCTATAATCAATACCCATCCTTAGTGATCCATCCTTTTCTCAAACAGGATTGGAGCTCCCCAAGGAAGATGACTTGGTCGGATAAAGCCTTTATCTAAAAGCTCTTGGAGTTGCTTCTTTAATCTTGGAGCTCAGCTGGGGCCATTCGTAAGGGGCTTAGTATTGGTGCTGGCCGGTGCTAGTCGATACTAAAATCTACCTCCCTCTCGGAGCAAACCCGGTAACTCTCTGGAAAAACAATAGAAAGTCTCGAACTACTGGCACCCTCTGAATCCTAACTGTGGAACATCACCACTCTGCACACAGGGCAATATATCCCGAAAACACCCTTTCTAAACATCTGCGCCTTTCACGCTACTAATCAGCATGCTCAACTGATGGCCTTCTCCAAAACTAAACTTATCTCACTATCGAGGTTAAACCTCGCCTCTTTTTTCGACAGTCAATCTCTACTCCATATCTCCTAGGAAGTCATGCCAGAATCACATCAAAATCGGGCATATCGAAAACTATTAAGTCAACAGTTAACTCTCTACCCTGGATCACTAAGGACTCTCTTAACAAACTCTTGAGTCACACACCAACCCCATCGGGTAGTTCTATCTTAAAGGGTTGAGTCGCTCTAGTAGGTTTCAAACCTAATTTTCAAGCATCCCATAAGATATGAACGAATGAGTAGCACCTGAGTCAATTAAAGCATATAGAGGAAAGAATGAAATAATAACTGACCAGAGTACGGCTGATGGGCTGGCCCCTGCTTCCCCTTGTGCACAGTAAAAACTCTGGCATTCGCAGTACCTCCTGAACTCTGAGTCGTTGGTGGAAGAGGAGCTTTACAATCTCTCATCATGTGCCCTGGCTGTCGGCACCTAACACAACTCTCGGATCCCTCAGACATTCCCCGGGTGATTCTTCCCGCATTTAGGGCAAGGAGGAAACCCTTCCGTCCGAGGTGCTATTCTTCCACCTTTTCTATTTGTCTATACTGAAACTTCTTCTGGATTCTTCATTTCTTTACCTTTACACCCTCATGCTTCTCTCTCTGAGGAGCGGAGGGTAGCTCCTTCGGTCCTCCTGTCGAGGATCCTACGGGGAAGATTTTATTCTCAAAAATCTCCGCCTTCATCGCCCGCCCAATGCCTCACTATAATTTCGAGGGGGTTGGAGCTTGTCATTATCCCGGGCTACTCCGGCTTCAATCCAGCACAAACTTACCCCTTCTCAGGGCCGGAGTACTAACTATTCCCGGTGCAAACCAGCAAGAGAGGTGAATCTCACCGAATACTCTTTCACGGCGCTAGTCCCTGCGTAAACTGATAAATTCTTGGACCTTCTCATGAACTGGTCCTCTGTCTTACTCGGCCTCAAAATCTTGCCTGAAATCTTTCACGTCATTACTGTCACGTCATGAGTTTCTTCCATTAATTCCCACCAAATTGGGCATCACCCGAAACAAGAAACTCGCATACCGATCTTCTCCCGGTCGACATGGGAATAAAACGTGGCTCGTTCCACGACCCAAGCCACTCTTCTGCTATTACTGGATCGTAGTACCCTTAAACTCTGAGGGTTGATGCTGACTAGAAAGACCGTAAATCGGTTCAACTCTGTTCTGTACTAGGGGAGGTACCGGTGGTCCTCCTTGACATTTGTAACTGGCGGTACCTGTACGGGGGGTACAACTCCCCTGAGTTTCTGCCAACTTGCTGTACAATTCCCCGGATTCTAGCTTCATCCAAGGGGAGGGGGCGTAGACTCTTGGTGGGTTAGAAGGTTCTCCTTCATCACCACACCCTACCGCGATTCATAACACGCTCATCTACAAAATGATCACACTAATGAACTCAAGAAACAAGTACTGTAAGGAAAGAATTACTCACACACGATTATAGGAGTCGTGGCGATGAGAATAGTACACTGTCAATCCCAAAATCTTTGCTCTGATACCAAATGTAACAAATACTGAAAACTAGTACAATGCATGCATAATAACAAGTAAAATTGGGCCCCAAAAAATTCTTTTCATTTCGATTCATAGTTTTTATACACAAAGAGTACTGTTTACAAAATTCATTTTAAAAGAACAAAACAGGGGAAACAGTGTAGCTATTGCTCCTCGTTGCCGACGCCCCTCCGACCGCCACAACACTAGAACCTGCATCCACAAAGGAAAATAACGGGTGAGCACAATAATGCTCAGTAAGTAAAACCTCTCCAATGTCTGTCCCGTGTTAAACTCTTAATTCTTTTCTTTTTTCTAATTCTGTTTCTATTTCTGTTTCTACTAAATACCGGCCTCATCCTACCGGGTACGGCCGGATGGCGTTCACACAACACCATCACACTCTCCATGACTACCGGGTGGAATTCACACAGTATCAAACCGTCTTAGTGACTACGAGTGGGATCACAAAGCACCTACTCGGTTTTCCTAACTACGGGTGGAGATACCCTAGCACCTACCGTTTCTCATGACTCTTGGGTAATGATCACCAAGCATTAACCCATCTTAGTCACTGTCGGGTGATGATCACAAAGCATCAACCGCCTTCTACTAATGTTGATGATGATCACAAAGCATCAACCCACTTATCTAACAACTAAAGGGGTAGTGGTCACAAAGCATCTACCCATTTCTAGTACATCGGGTGATGATCACAAAGCATCGACCCTCTCTAAGGGCTATTCGGGTGGTGATCACAAAGCATCATCCCGATTCCATAACGGTTGGGTGATGATCACAAAGCATCATCCCAACTATACACTCTTTAATCGCTCTATTGTAGCATTTTCAATGCCCTCTACCCTTAGAGTAGTTGTACCCACCAAGCTCTCTATCATAGGGTAATTGCATACACAATTTCCTACACTTTCTTAGGTCACTCAATGCACAATAGTGCCTATGGATGGTTCATCTCCATAATGCACTTATGAATGCCAACATGCAATGTTGCAAGAATAAGGTTCACTACTCATACTCAAACCTCTATAGCATTTCATCAAACAACTCATGTGCACTACAAAACTCTAATAGCATGATTCTAAAACTTTTCTAACCATCCAAAATAGGGAGAAACCCCTCACATAACCATAAAAACCTGTCAAAGAAGGCTTTCCAAAAAGGGATCCACAATACCCTTCAATTCCATCTCAAACTACCTTTCCAACCCAATAACTCATTTCTCAAATTTGCAAGGAATAAAAAATCACAAAGCATAGAAATCTCTATTAAGCCTTCATACATGGCATATCACATGATATCACATACATACATCATTTCTATCAAAACCCTAATCAAGAAAATTCTTAAATCTCAACTTGAGTTGGGGTACTTATACCTGTTATGGAGAGACTCCACCAACTCTTCCTTTCACTAGTTTTGCTTGACTTTTTCTCTACTCTTAACCAAAATAACAAAAACCTTCAAACTTCAAATGAACTAATACTCACAAATACACAACTTAAGTAGAAATCCTTACCTTAGGAAGTTTAGGTTGATTTTCACCCTAAATCACTTCAAAACCCTTGGAACTCCTTGATCAAAGAAAGAGAAATTGAGAGGAAGAAGAATGAAGAGTTGTATTTTTGGAGAAGAAGAATGAGGGGTTTGCTAACTCTTAATTCCTTTTAATGAATATATACACAACATTCCCATTTTGCCCTATATTTCTTTGGAATTCATAATCCTTGATTTCAAATACCCATATAAATATTTCCATGAAAAATTTACAATATAACTCCCCACTTTTCCTGCTAATTAGGGGTAGAATGGTCAAATTGCCCTTAGGGAAGAAAATATCTAAAACTTAACCAACATTTTAATCGGCCCGTCGCCGCGGCGAAGACACTTTATCGCCGCGGCGAAACTGTCTAGAGAGTTTCCCCGTGGTTTCAACACATCTTCGCCGCGGAAGAAGATTCTCCTTCGCCCGGCGAAGCTTGGACAAACTTCTTATATTCAACCAATTTCAGGGAAGCATTCAACACAACACATCAATCAAACAATAATACCAAAACCAACTCAATAAGAGCGAAAGAACGAAAACTAACTACGTACTCATGTGGGGCATTAAAATGTAGTCCACACGGACTAGTCTCCACTTGCCTGCTAACATTCACCATCGGCTTCCTCTTCTTCAGGGGGATTGACCACTTCCTCAACCTCACTGTCAGTAGGGTCTACGATTATTTTGTCCTAATGAAGATATGTAACAAACAACAAGCAGAAATGATTTAAATTGAGTTTTTATTAGGTAGAAAATGTTTGTCTAAAAAAAAAACCACTTTTTTTTTTGTTTTTGCACACAGTTTTTTGTTTTTAGTATACTGAAACATCTCTCAATACAGTTTCTTGCTTGAGAGTGTTTCATGTTGAAAAATTATTGTGGTGTTACTGGTTGACGGCCTTGCCTCCACTCACTCAAGTGGTATCTTTGCCCTTTATATGGTGCCAAGAACCATTCCCTATTGGTGTATCCAGCATCAAATAAATAGTAAAACCCTATAATGATAATTAAAATGTCAGCCTCCAAAATATACATGTTATATATTAGTCTAAACGAACATATACAACAAAGTTTTAGTGAAGGATTACCTTGGGGAACCTTTAATCCATTTCTCCTACTAATGGCATCCCTTAATACTTTATCGTCCACAGTTGAACCTTCCCACCCAAGTAGGACATAAATGAATTACGTGCTTGGGTTGCAAACACCTAGGACATTAGTCGCTATTTCATTCTTTGTTGTCCTATACCTAGGTTTGTCAACTGTGTCGACATGAACCTTTATATATTTTCCATCTAATGCACCCAAACAGTTCTGGTGGGCAAAATAGAGGTGAAAACAGAAAATATTAGTATATATGCAAAAAGTGCAACATAATACAACATGTGAACCCTAAACCTATTACCCAGAATTGTACCTTGAACCATTTCCACTACTCATCAGTTGAATTCTCTGGTATTGATTCTGGTTTTATGAGTAAAATGGTATGCAGTCTCAAAATAGCAATCTGTACGAGGTGAAATTTACGGGAAACTGTCTCACCTGATCTAGCGATTTGTCTTTTCATAATCCTGTTCTTGACATGGTGTGCAACTATGTGAAAGAAAACTACATACCATTTCCTCTACTAATTTATGCCTAGTTGACTGAACCTCACATGAGTTTTCAATAAATGACATAACTTCTTGAAGGATTTACAGTCCATTCTACAATTCTCTAGACATTGCAGGTCATTGTCATAAAGAATTTCCTATAAATTCATTGACCTAATATGATATCTATGCCCAATTCCACTTCCAGACGCTATAGACTACCAATGTCTAATCCTAGTTTTATGAACCATAGCCACAACAAGAAGTATAAGCATGGTCAACATGTTTTCCATCATGTCCAAGAGCATAAGCATAAGTGTGACCAAATGCATCTTCTACCTTAGAGTTAAATGAGCCATAGTGGTTTCACCTATTCCATTTACAAAATTGATCAATATAGCCTAAACAGTGTGAACAGTACATAACTGAAAACATAAATCACGTCCAACAACAGCAACAAGTGCAGCACAGTCAACTATCATTGATATGGCTATTATCCGACCGTCGAACATGAACCATAAAATGAAAAACAAAGAAGCAAAGACAGTTACACAAATATCAATATTTTTTGGGTTATTATTTATGCCATTCTATTTGTTGCCTCGGTAACCAAACCAAAGATTTTTCAAAGGAAAACAGTCTCTTCTTGTAGTTAATATGTGCACACACATTCACAAACTTATAGAATTACTTTTAATACAAGGCTTTACACCAAACAACTAACATGAGGAACAAGGAAATACTTACTTTTGCTGAGTGTATGTGATTTATCCGGTGGCTGCAATGTGCACCTTTTGAAACGTAATATGACCAAACTGTTTTAGAGTTA
This sequence comes from Pistacia vera, assembly GCF_008641045.1. Lineage (NCBI taxonomy): Eukaryota > Viridiplantae > Streptophyta > Magnoliopsida > Sapindales > Anacardiaceae > Pistacia > Pistacia vera. Next base: position 161,298 of record NW_022196765.1, on the reverse strand, counting down.
AACCATCAACATTCTTATGTAACTAATGTGAAGTATTATCAAACTAGACCCTAAACATGTCATCAACGACGTAGTCGAGATCATCGTTGTTAAAGTGAAATTGTTTCATTATCCTACAATTAAAACAAATCTTTATCAATTAAAACAATAACAGCTTAAATCATATAAACACAGAAGACTTAAAAGTGCACTAAGAAAATACAGCTAACAAATGAAGGCACTATACATGAATTCAGACATAGAATTACAAATTTAAAGAGAACATTTTAAAACATATCTATATCAATCTAATTTAAACATGTAATAAAACTGTATGAAATAATGCAGCAAGTTATTCTTAAACTCAAACAATAACAGATAAAAAAGCTTTTGTTATGGTGCAACCAAACTTTACATGTTACAAAACCTTCCTTCAAGTTTCAATATAAGTTTGAAAAAACTTTCTTTGAGAGATTTTTAACCATTTTAAGTGAATAAAAATTATCTGCAAATAAATAATTTATTTATATGACTAATCTAACTAAGGGGATATACTGAATCGAAGGGGATATACTGAATCGATTCATAGAGATGAATTCACTACAGATGCATAAAAACAAACCCTAAACCAAAAGCTAAAGCAGTAGAACAAGCAAATGCATTAGTACAAGCACCCAACTACATAGAAAAAAAAAACCCCGTAATCCAAACAGGAAGCTAATCAGAACACAACACAAAGGTAAAAACAATAGAGTTAATAGAGGTTTCCATTATCCAATACATAAGCCAAAAACGCTAAACCATCAAAATCAGATCATATAACTATGGTAATAATAAGAACACAACAAGCCACTGCCACTAACAGCTCAATTAATCTCAAAGTGGGAAATGGGTTTTGAAAAACAAACCCTAAATAAAGCAGTAGCACAACCAGATGTGTAAAAAGTGAAGGAGGATTCCTTATTGTTTGTTGGACAAAGCTAGGTTGTGTGCATCAGTACAAGCACCCAACAACTTAGAAACAAAAGCAAATAATCCAAACCCTAAGCTAATCAAAACACAACAGAAATGTGAAAACTTTAGCCAAGATATCATCAAGTGTTAGAGAAATCACCGAGATTTTGGAGATTGAACATTGTTAGATGAAGAAAGTGAAAACGACACAAAAACTACTCTTTGAAGATGAGAAATCGAAATGGGATTAGGTTTTAGGGTTGGCCCTTTATATACTATAGTTTTATGCAAATGCAGGGGTATTAAGGTCCGAAATTACAAATATATCAGGGTATAGAAGTAAAATCAGCTTGTTGGGTATATTTGTTATTTGCTTGACATCGATGGGTATTTTGGTCAAAAATTTTTACTAGCTAAGGGTAAAATGGGAACAAGATTACAACTACCCTGGTAATAGAAAAATAACACCCTCCTAGATGGTAATCAAATTCCCTTTTTTTTTTTCCTACAACAACCACTATTGACATTGAAAGTTAACCATAATCTTTCATTGCCTAACATCCAAACGTAGTAATTGCCAAAAAATAAGATAGATTACCGGTGTTATTTTTTTGCCCCTGAAACAAACACACAATTTATATTACTCTGAAGTTTCTCTAGTAAATGCATTGTCTCAGCAAGTGAATCAAATTCGTCAATATCATATGTTAGGGGTTTAATAACATGTATACCCTTGATATTTACTTTTTTTACAAGCAAAAAAATAATGATGCTTAGGTTAACAAGGAAACCCCAACTGTTAACATTTGTTAAAACAAATGTATCTAAATAGTATTATTTGACTACACAAAGTCTATTTTGCCTTTAATATTAAAATTTAACAAAATTAAAAATTATATATTAATAATAAATATTAAAAAAGAAACAAAAAACTCAATCCTATTGTCCACCGCCTTAGCCACCCAATACCCACTCTTTTTCTTCCCTATCGCAAGCCTACCCAGTCACACCCACTTCCCATCTTGTCCATCTCATCCCCACCACACTCCTACAAATTTGGATGTCTTCATGATCACCGCCGCACTATAGAACATGCTAAGTAGCCTACCAAACGAAACAACTCATTTACTTCTTTCTAACAAAGCCTTTCATGCCATCTTCTTTCCTTTTCTTCCTTTAAGGAACATGTCAAATAATCCAAGAACAAATGTAGTAAATCCTATTTTTGGAATTAGAAATCTTCCTCTATTTTGATTTAATTCATTTGTATATATTGATGGATTCAATGATTCAATTCAGTACGAGGTGATCCAATGAGATAAAATGGAAGATTTCTCTCTTTTGCTTTTCCCCCCCAACTAAGAACTTATTGTTTTTGTTTTTGTTGACCTCTCATGTGTTTTGATGTGCCAAAACTATCCAAAAATTTGATTGAACACTAACCATAACATGCTAAGGTATGACACAAGTCATAACCAAACAAAAACATGTTTATTAGGTGCTATGACCATTCATAAACAAATTTCTACTGCAATATGACTGTGCGCTAGCAAGGCATGACCATTCCATAAGAGAAAGTTGCCCAAATAAACGTGGAGTTTCACATGACATCGTTCCTCATAGTCGTTCATCATTCTAAGTTGAGTGGCACTCACATGTTCATCCTGCACGACCGTGCACTCAAGTCAAAAAGTCAAGATAATTCAAATTCAGAATACTTCGCGCTCTTGACTTCATCTCAAAGGTTAAAGTCAAAACTCAAAGTCCAAAATTGCAATGACTATTCCTTATGATGGAATGACCATTCATATCTGAAGAGTTTTCCATGACATCATTCCAAGAAGTCGTTCACGCTTTTAGAAAATTAAGTGGATTTGGAAGAGCATTTGGATGTGACTGTTCCACGTGGTGGAATGACTATGTGTTGTTCATTAACGATAATACATCATGGTTGTTCATTAACGATAATACATCATGGTAGAATGACCGTTCCAATTAACCTAGATCTGAGAAAAAATGATCGTTGTGTCAGGAACGACCGTTTGTCTGGGTTCTGCAGACTTTATCAGAACTACATTAAATGCTACAAAGGCTAATCTTTTTAGGGTTATAAAAGCTCGACGTTTTTAGGTATTATGATAGAAAAGAGTCATACCAAATTTGAAAACATTCTTATATAATCCCTAGAGCTCAAGATCCAAATCAAAGACTCTCACTTGTATTGATCTTGTAAACCTTTGAGAGCTCACTTGTTCTTATTGTGTGTATAAGCCTACGTTGAAGAGGCAATCATTCACAAAACACTTTCTTTAGTGGCGAAATCCTGTAAAACTAGGTGCAATCTTGTAAATCTAAGTTTGAAAGGCAAAAATCCTTGTGAAAACTATTGTATTGACGAAATCTGATTCTAATGGATCTTCAAAGAGATTGGCTTGAAGAAGTAGATGTAAGAGGCTTGTGGATATAGCTCCGAACCATTATAAATCTCTGAACATTTCTCTCCCTTCAACTTTTTTTATTCCTTGTATAGTTGTTGGTTGAACATCATTCATTACACTTGTTCATGCATTCATTGTTCATATTTATTGCCTATAAGTTGATTGCATTTATTGTTCTTTCTTAAGTATATTTATTGCTCATTTGCACTAACATTACCTCTACCGTACTTTAGTTGTTGAGTTTAGTTATTTAACATTGTTTTGATAAACTCATCACTTGATTTTCCTTCTTTTGATAAGTTTTATTCCGTGAATATTTTTATTGATTCCTATTCCCTCACCCAAGAGGAATATTAGTCAAATTAAGGTTGAGAATCCGTCTTCTTCAATGCTCCAACGCAATTGAACTAACTCCGACAAAGCAAGATTCTTTTGTCTTTGACCACGTCATCTCATCCATTTATGTTTTTATCAAGGTTTTAAAAATCGGCCCAGGGTGAAACTTGACAAAGTGGCCAAATCACGGGTTAACCAGTTGAATCGATTTGACCGACAAGTCAAACTAGTGACATCAGCATGTCTAAAGGTTTGAAATCCAGCAAACACATCCCTAAAAAATTACACATCAGTTCTTATAGGTTTAAAATCTAACAAACCGCCAACGTCAACAACCCAGGCCAAATAGGGCCTATTTTCAACATTCACAACACTCCCCATCACCACAAAAACACTCCCCTCAGCCTCTTGACCAAAACCAATCTCACCCTCCCCCTGTTGACCATGCTAATCACCGACAACAGCCCGTAGTTGTAGTCGTGTGACTTTTACCTTTTCTGGTCGTTTCACTCACTGAAAATCACCTATGTCACTACCATTCAACTTGTCGACACTTCCTCTGTAAAGCCTCCAACAGCCTCGCCATTGTATGCTTGCTGATCACCTTCCATAAATCTAGGGTTTGCTTTGATAAGTTGTGAATATTTGGAATTGGGAACCCGGCTCAGCCAAGGCCCTAGGTCCCGATTAAACCGAATGGGTTGGGCCAGGTTTTAAAACCTTGGTTTTGATATGATAGATAATGGGATTTTATTTCACTTCATTTATTTTTTTCTTAAATCTTTCTAATGGAGGTTGTTGTAAAAGTTGTTCGCTATTATTGTGTTTTTGGTTTTTTCTTGATGAAACTTTGTGGATGCAAATTTGAGGAGTTAGATTGAATTTGTGGAGATGCATTTGGTTTAATTAAAATATTTTATATTTTAGTTCTCTTCGAGGCTATGAATTTGTGTATAATTGAATTGCTTGAAAGTTTCCCATTTCAACCACCATCCATCTCTGTAACGTTCATACTCTTTGTTTTTTGTTTTTGATTTTTTGATATTGTAGTATGAATTAAGGGATATTTTGTTAGTGTAGTATGAATTTGGGGAACAATTGATAGGTTGATATAATTTACAATGAAACTAGGACATGAGTGATGAAATATGGAAACTTGCAGATATTCGTGCTGAGATCAAGCCATTATTGTATTCACAGCCATTGTATAAATTGGCTAATGTACTCATTACAATACATGAAAATACAATTGCAAAATTTTCTTCTCTCTTTTGCTTGATATCCTTTGGCCTTCATTTTTGCCGCTTTATCAAGTTTCTTCTCTTCGCATTCTTTGGCAGTCTTTTGCTTCTTTTGCCACCTTTCAACTCAAACTCTAACATGGTATCAGAGCATTTCTTTGTTTCCACCCAAAATTCTTTCTAAGCCTCTTTTTTCTTGAACTTACAAAACAAGGCAATAGGTTTAGATTAGTTTTTTTCAACCACCACTAAATGGACCCAACCAAAACACCCATTGAACTAGACTCAAAGTCCACAGCCACAAAACACAAACCCAACTAGCCCAACTCAACCAATAGGCCCAAACAACTAGACTAATCCAACTCATCCAACAGGCCCAAACACCCAACCTAGTCCAACCCATTAAACTGAACCCAGATCCAACTTCCAAGCCAGCCCATTTCCATTCAGGTTTATGGGTCAAAATCCCTACTCAGTCTTCCAAATTCCTCCAACCACCACCGGTCGATCACAACCAGGGGATGCCCTTTTTTCACTAGTTTTCAATGGATCTTAGCTTGTGCCTATAAAACAGCCCCTCACCGGAACCTAAAACTACGCCACTAGGCCAAAGACTTCCGGCGTGCTCTAATCACCAAGAATAATGAAGGGTTCATCGATGGAACCCTTCCCCAACCCACCGAACCCCACCTTTCCCAACACTGGATATGGTGCAATACACTTGTTCGCGCTTAGATCAGCAACTCCCTAACGCAGGAGATTGTTACCGGCTTGCCTCAAACCGAGAATGCCTAAGAAATGTGGGCCAACATCCGAGAGATGTATGGCCAATTAGATCTCACAAAAATTTTTACTTTGCGCAAATCTCTTCTTGAAATTAGCACAACTTGTCGGTTACCACCTATTTCAATCGCCTTTCGGTGATTTGGAATGAACTTGATGCTGTTGAAGAACCAATTGAAGGGCCATCTTCGATTCTTCAACAGATCAAGCGTATTAAAAATCAAGAGAGGCTGATTCAATTTTTGATTGGTTTGAGTGACAATTTCTTGTCGTTTCAGACGCAAATGCTTGCCACATCGTCAATGCCATCACTTAGGCACACCTACCAATTAGCAGTGCAAGACGAAAGCCAAAGATTGACCTCGTCTAACTCTCAAACAAGTACTAAAGCTACAGCCTTTATCGTTTCTCAACAGCACTGGTAGGAAAATAAGAATGTGACAGTAAAGGGGGCTAAGGCAAAATGGAGGAGAAACTTTTAATTTATATGGCGGAATAAACAGTCCAGATCCAGCTTCCTAATCCAATGGTCCCAAATCAATGAGCTCTTTTGGGCTCACTAATAGCAGTAGCCTAAATTTAATTGCAAGCCCAGTTTCTGCAAACAGCCCAACCACCTCCTTTAATCCCTTTCATAGGTCATCCAAGTCCAATAAAAATCGCTACTGCGATTATTGCAAGCGCAGAAACCACAAAAAGGACACTTGCTGGAAATTACATGGCTGCCCTCAAAACCAGAGGTTTGGATCTACTACTGCCAATCAAATACATCAACCTATCACTTCTGGAAATAGCACTACAACCCCTATGTTCAATCCAGAACAGTACCAACAGATCCTACAAATGCTCAACCAAACCCCACAGACTAATACAATGACATACACAGGTACATCTTTTTGTTCAAATATTACTAAAGAAAATATTTGGATAATTGATTCAGGGGTCAGTGACTACATAGTTTGCAATCCCAAACACTTTTCCTACACATCCACTATAAAATATACATCAGTTCGTATGCCCAATGGTACACATGCCCCGACCACATAATTAGGGACAGTTCATCTTAACAAACACTTAGTTCTTCATAATGTCTTGTTTGTTCCTAATTTCCGTTTCAACCTTATATCTATCTCTAAATTATGTCAAGATAATGTTTGCGTTTTAAAATTCTTTCCTAACAAATGTGAGTTTCAAGACCGTTTGACTGGGAGTCTGATGGGCCCGGGTAAAGTTCATCATGGTCTTTATTACTAGCTAGGTGACTATGACGCAAAAACTTCTAAGTCCTGTATTACCAATAATACAATTTCCTTATGTAATACAAATTTTAATAAAACTTCCTTTATTTTGCATCAATGTTCAGGGCATAGTGGCTCTATTCCACAACCTAATTGTCCTGTCTGTCCTCTTGCAAAACAATCCCACACAACATTTCCCAAACAGACACCTTCCACCACACACGTCTTTGCCTTAGTCCATATGGACATATGGGGTTCATATTACACAGCCAATCATGATGGATCTAGATTTTTCCTAACCATTGTTGATGATTACTCTCAGGGAACCTGATCTACCTCATACAGTCTGAAACACAGACAATCACTCACATTAGACACTTTTTGTCCATGGTCAAAACCCAGTTTGATTTTTCGGTTTAATGAATTAGAACCAATAATGCTTGGGAATTTTTTAACACACACTGTTCCACCTTGTTTTCTTCTCTTGGTATTATCCATGAGAGTTCATGTGTCTATACCCCTCAATAGAATGGGATAGTTGAATGAAAACATAAACATCTCTTAAAAGTTGCTCGTGCCTTACAATACCAAGCCAACATTCCAATCACTTTTTGGGGAAAATGTGTGGTCACGACCACTTACTTGATCAATCAGATGCCAAGTTGGGTTATCCATGGTAAGACACCTTATGAGCTTCTCTTTGGTAAACCACCCACTGTTGATAATCTAAGAGTTTTTGGGTGTTTATATTATTCTACAAATTTGGGGGGGCATGATAAGTTTTCTCCGCAAGCATGTGTATTTATGGGTTATCCAATGTATCAGAAAGGGTATTGATTATACGATCTCACTTTAAGGAAATTTCTGGTTTCAAGAGATGTGGTTTTTCATGAAGACTTTTTTCCATTTATAGACAGGACCACTTCTAATCAACCTTTGCAATCTCTACCCTTTTTTATGGATCCATCCGATGAAGCTCCTTTAGGACCTTATTACACCATGCATCCTCTTCAAGATTTGGGATCCTTAATGACCACATTAGAATATGATCAAAGGCCTCCTGATTCTTCTCCAAAAGAACAGCACACCAATCCACCTCCATCTTTGGACCCTGCTTCCACAATCCTTGTTCCTCTTCCGAGACGATCCACCAAGACTACTCGTCCACCTATTTGAATAGAATATTATGTGTTAGAGTTGGTGCCCTAGAGCCAATCAATTATTGTAAAATTGATTGTTTGTAATAATGTTTATTAATCAATAAAAGGCAATGTTCTTCTATATCATATAAATCATAATTGCGTGTATTGATATATGTCCTTAGAATGGTAGAACCGTGATGAGGGTGTCAAGTGTTTCAAATCTTGATACTGAGAACCCTATGATCACATATGGTGGCCATTCTAGAAATATCTGTAGCTCCAGTATTATTCTAACCAAGGACACAGATAATACAGTAAGGCTATCATAGTGTTGAATGACCCTATCGAAAGACAGTGACTGATCTCACTTGTCAAGGTTGTTTGCCGACAACCTGGTGCGACCCATAGGTGCTTGCTGTAGGCAAGTTCACTGGACAGACCCACTAGAGGATTCCATATAGATGCTAACCCCAGTGTCTATGGAATAAATCATCAAACGAATGGTGGTGCATGTGATCCTTAGACTTGAGATCACCGGAACATCTTGTGCATCGATTAGTGTACTTTGACACCAGCCTAACGTAATTCTATTTAGAGCTATCAATAAGTAGTGATTGATTGCATTGAAAAGTGTATCAAGACTACAATGGATCAACAAAGGATTCATCACTCCCGGGTACAGGAGAAGTTATCTCACGACGCAATTCAGTGAATGGCAATGACATTAAAGCTGTGGCCACAGTGGGATTGAGTTGTTGCTCAATCCAATTTATTATTTCGGTCATTGTTCCAGTAACTGAATACAAAGATATCGAAGATAACTAAGGTTGAAACTATTTATGTACCTCAGCCTCGATGAGATAACAGATGATGGAAGGTTCGGATTGCATAGTAACCATATCGTTAATAGGCAAGTTGTTTCACTGAATCTAAATCTATCGGGTGGCCATGATGCCTTGCTAGAGGCTAATCTTGGTTTGTGTTTAGTGAGACGATTGATTAGTGTCAATCGCGAGACTACTCACTGCCGATATGATGAGGAGCCTTCAGGTCACACATATAGAAGACAGATTAAGGATGAATTTGTGAGAAAGGGTATTTTTGTCTTTTGAGATGAAAAGGCATTATGGTAATCGCACAGTGCAATTAAATTTGCTGAGCTTGTTGCCTATATTTAATTTCATATTGAAATTAAAATTAGTGAGACTATGTATTTAAATATATTCATATATTTAAATATTATATGTATATTATTTAATATTAATATTTGATGATATTAATATTAGTGAAGATAATATATATGAAATATGAAATTCATATTTGAATTTAAATATATATTCAATATTAATATTTGATGATATTAATAAAGATAATATATGAATATGAAAATCATATTTGAATTTGAATAAGATGCCATGTGGATTATTACATTTTTTGGTAATGAGGATTAACTATTCTAGTCATAGAATAAATTTATTCCTAACTAGATTAGGGTTTTAATTTTTGTTGCATATAGAAGGAAACTTAAAATTAAAATAAAATGAGAGAACACATTAATAAAATCCAAGCCACTCACCTCACTCTCTCTCACGTTTTTCACTTAGTGGAGAAGGGAATTTTTCTTGAAGAAAAATTATGCATCCTTTTTGCTTGTGTGTCATGCTAGCACTTGAGACCGCAAGTCGATCGTCATCCTTTCTTCGTGTGGATACCGAGAGTTCACTCTTATCTTAGAGTGGGAGTGATTCATATCGATTGAAGGAGCCTCTAAACGCTGGTATGAAATCTGGAAATTTTATATTAAATATCATTTCATATGTAAATAACGTAAATCAAGTATAAGGTTCTTGGGTTCAATGTTGTTGTTGGGGATTTTATTTTTGTTTTCACTACGTAAAACCCATCAGCGAATAACATTATGTCTGTCTTCCATTCAGGGAAAAACAGGTACTCTTTATCCTGCTTCCAATTATGTTACTTATGACAAATTATCTCCTACCTACAAGATTTGTATCATTTAGATATCAGCCCAACAAGAGCCTACATGCTATTCTGATGCAGTTTCCCATGCTCACTGGCACCACGCCATGGCCAATGAACTCAATGCTCTATCTCATAATCACATCTGGGATATTGTTCCTTGTCCTCCTCACAAGAAGCCCATTAGTTGCAAATGGGTTTACAAGATCAAGCACCGTGCCAATAGATCTATCGAGAGATACAAAACTCGTCTTGCTGCCAAAGGTTTTACCTAGAGAGAAAGCTTTGATTATCAAGGCACTTTTTTCCCCGTGGCCAAGCATGTTACTATTCAAGCCTTCTTATCCATTGCTGCCATACGTGACTAGCCTCTTCACCAAATGGACGTCCATAATGTCTTTCTACATGGAGATCTTCATGAAGAAATCTACAAGGATCTTCCTCCCAGACTTCGTAGACAGGGGGAGAATATGGTATGTCGTCTAAGCAAGTCCTTGTATGGTTTGAAACAAGCATCTCGCCAATGAAACGCAAAGTTCACAGAGTCCTTAACAAACATAGGATTCACTCAATCCAAGCATGACTACTCCCTCTTCACTTGGCACAAAGGTACCACCTTCATTGCTCTTATTACTTATGTAGATGACATTCTAATCACTGGGAACAATGAGAATGTGTAATGACTGCTTTATACTAGGGTACTCATCGAAAAATAGTAAGTAGAAGACATAAATATTAGCAAAAGTAAATGGGCCCAAAAATTTTCTTTTATTACATATAAGCATTCTTTATACAAAATAAACGATCATTTACAAAATGATATTAAAACAGCGGACAGTGTAGCTATTGCTTCTCGCTTGTCGACACCCGTCCAACCGCGTTCTCACCTAGATCTTGCAATCACAAAGAAAACAACAGGGTGAGCAATAAATAATGCTCAGTAAGTAAATCATCTACTCTACTGTCCCCATAACTTCTTTCTTCTACTCTACTGTCCCCATAACTTCTTTCTCTTAATTCTTTCCTTACACTATTTCTTATCTCATTTATTTTCTCTTTCACACAGCTCTCTTAACTTCTGTCATATGTCACGGCCTCATCTTACCGGAGGCACGGCCAAGTGGAGTTCACACAGCACCAACCCACTCTTCATGATTTTCGAGTGGAGATCACAAAGCACCAACCCTTTTTTCATAACTATCGGGTGGAGATCACAAAGCACCAACCCTTTTTTCATAACTATCGGGTGGAGATCACAAAGCACCAACCATTTTTTCATAACTATCGGGTGGAGATCATAAAGCACCAACCCGTTCTTAGTGCTCTTCTCATTCTCTCTACTCTTAGAGTAGTTCATTCACACAGTTCTTTACTCTTTCTCAAACTAGTATTCATAGTGTAGCTTAATGCTTAGAGTAGGTTAGTCACAAAGTTCTCTACTCTTTCTCAAACTAGTATTCATAGTGTAGCTTAATGCTTAGAGTAGGTTAGTCACAAAGTTCTCTACTCTTTCTCAAACTACTTCTCAAATGCACAATTAATTCATATGGATGGTTCATGTTCATTAATGCACTTAGGAAATGCCAATATGCAAAGTTGCAAAAATTAAGGTTCACAACTCATGCTCATACTTCTCTTAGGTATTTCATCAAACAACTAGTGTGCATACCTACACTCCACTTTATTTATAAGTTTGTCCCTCTCTTGAACCATCCAAAATGGGAGAAAACTCCCTCACCAAGCTATAATCCCTGCCATAACTTAACACTTCCAAAAAAATTTCTCAATCTCCTCCAATTTCATCACAAACTACATTCTCATCACACATCACACTTCTCAATTGAAGTGTATTTAACAATCACAAAATAACTACTCATCTCAACACAAGTTCTCAATAACATAACATATATCATGCATAAATAAATCTTTACTCAAAGGATTTCTCAAATATCAACTTGGATTGGGATTTACTTACCTTGTGATGGTGTGATTCCACTAACACTTCTCTTTTCCTTTGGTAGATGTCTTTTCTCTACACCTTTAAACAATAACACATTAAGACCTCAATACCTTTATAGGTAAATTTCACATCTAGAGCAAGGATTCTTACCTTAGGATGCCTTAGATTAATTGTCTACCAAGATCCAACTAAAAACCCTCAAAAATCCTTGAAAGCTTGAAGGAAGAATTGAGAGGAAATGGAGAATGGAAGAGGCGGTGGAAGACGAGTGAATGAAGGGTTTACTAAATTTAACCCCTTTTGAGCTCAAATTATCTTTATTCATTCCCATTTTACCCTTACTCTTTCTTAGGAATTTCACTTTTGCCCTTTGAATTCTTTGCAAATGCACCCCCATTTAAACTATTTTCCATGTAATTTCCTTGCATTTCACTCCCCACTTTTCCTGCTAATTAGGGGTAGAATGGTCATTGTGCCACAAAGGAAGAATTCTCTAGAAACTCAATACACATTTTGTCAAGCCTTTCGCCGCGGCGAAGAATCTTTCTTCGCCCCGGCAAAAACTTACAGAACCTACACCGTAGGTTGCAGGACTTCATCGCCGCGGCGAAGCTTCTTCTTCGCCCCGGCGAAGTCTATAACACAAAAATTCGCCAAGTCTTCCCAAATTTCAAGGCAACCACTCAACCAACTCACAATATCCATTCAACCAAGGACCAACCAAACAATATTAACAATATAACAACTCAATTAAGAGCAAAACAATAAAGATTCAAGCAATGCAACGTAAATTAGCTACATACCTCAAGTGGGGCATTACAGAATGGCATTCATACCCTAAAAAAGCATCTCAATAAACATTTTCGCATAAAAGACCTGGGGGAGCCAAAGTATTTCTTGGGCAATGAGATTGCACGTTCCCCAACGGGTATTTCTCTAAGTCAAAGGAAGTATGTTTTAGAACTTGCATCCGATTCTGGTCTATCTGCCTGCAAACCCAGCATCATTCCTGTGGAACAAAACATCAAACTCGCATCCCAACAGTATGACCATGAGACAGAATCTTCAAACAATGATCCTCTGTTACAAAACCCATTGCATTATCAGAGACTCGTAAAAAGACTCATTTATCTCACCATGACAAGGCCTGACATAAGTTATGTCGTTCACATATTGAGTCAGTTCATGCATAGTCCAAAACAATCTCATATGGATGCAGCGATCAAGGTTCTTAAGTATTTAAAGGGATGTCTTGGCCTATGACTCCTTTTACCTCGGGATGGGAATATGGACATCACGACATATTGTGATTCAGATTGGGATACATACCCTATGACCAAAAAATCTATTACAAGATTCAGCATCAAGTTTGGAGGATCTCTTATATCTTGGAAAACAAAAAGGTAGTCAACAATATCACTTTCATCGGCCAAAGTGGAATACAGAGCCATGGCGAAAACAACTTGTGAGATTGTTTGGATCCTCAGATTGCTAAAGGACTTAGGGGTACATAAGGGAAAACTAGTCACTCTATACTGCGATAATAAATCAACAAATGATATCGCAACAAACCCAGTTTTTCATGAAAGGACCAAACACATAGAGATTGATTGTCATTTTGTCAAGGAAAAGATTCAGGAGGGGATCATCAAGACCATGCACATATGAACTTTGGAACAACCAGCAGACATCTTCACTAAACCTTAGTGTAGTCGCCAGCATTCTTATCTATTACGCAAGCTTGGGGTTTTTTACAGATACAAACCACCAGCTTGAGGGGGAGTGATGAAATATGGAAACTTGCAGATATTCGTGCTGAGATCAAGCCGAGATCAAGCCATTTATAATTTACATTTATTCCATTAATTGTTGTAATATTTTGTAATTAATCTTTTATTGTATTTCCTTTACTGTATTATTTCATTTCCATTATTGTATTCACAGCCATTGTATAAATTAGCTAATGTACTCATTACAATACATGAAAATACAATTACAAAATTTTCTTCTCTCTTTTGCTTGATATACTTCGGGCTTCATGTCTGCCACTTTAAAAAGCTTTTTCTCTTCGCATTCTTCGGCAATCTTCTGCTTCTTTTGCCACCTTTCAACTCAAACTCTAACAATGAGTTTTTTAAGGTTTTACTAGATTGCATAATATTGGATTAAAAAATACAAAATGAAAGAAAAGACTTGAGAACAAGGTGACAAAGAAAATTGTTTAAAAAGTATAAAATATAAACAAACACTTTTATTAATCATCTAACACTTTTTTTGTCAATAAACATACTTTTTTTTACATTTTTTATTAGTAAACGAACATTTTTTTAAACTAAAAAATTTCATTTGATAGATAAAGATGTTTGGTTATTGATACAAATAAAACTAGTGTCATTTTTTCATTAATTTTTTTAAACAAGTGTCCTCCAATGATAATAATCCTGCTAAGTAAGGGTGGTAAGTGTTAATTTTGGTTGTTGGGTTTAAAAGTACGAAAACCTCAGACCTAGCACTTCTGTAATTTTGGCTAAAAAGCAAGCTTTGACCTTTTCCTAGTGGTGGGAAAACAGTAAGAAATAGTCAAACATTTTCAAAACTTAGCCTCGAGATGCCAAGTGGGGATAAGCATTTTTTTGTTTTGTTTTCCTTGTTTTATGAATTAGGTAGACATTGATGCACAAGTCGTGCACTTTATAAGCGTGACAAAACAAGACCCGCATGGATATATATAAACGGAAATTTGCTGGGTTGTATTTTCTTTTTAAATAAAATCAAATTAATTTTATCTTATGAAATTACTTTTTGCACGTTAGATCATAGCTAGAGACATGACAAGACTGAAAAGTGTTTTACTGTTGCTGTCTTATGTCAAAGAAGAAAATGGACTTGTACTTACATTGTAATTGTTTCATAAGTATATAATAACTTCCAAAAAAACAAACCTAACGCAATACATGTTGAAGGCTAGGTAGCTGACAAGATCAACTTCCCAGGTAGGGATGGGCGCGGGCCAGGGACCCCATTCCCCATCCTCGCTACCCACTCTCATGACCGTCCTCGGCCTATGAGGATGGAATTACTCTCATCCTCGTCCTGGCCCGACCTAATGAACGGGACTTTGCGGAGAATCCTCCCCCCCACCCCCTCGCGCGAGGATTTATCCCCCGAACAGAGATTTTTGCCCGTGTAGATAAAAACTTTTTGCATATTCTCACAACAATGATATTAAATTATTCTAATTGTGAAAAACTAGCCATTAGTAGGTACTATATTTGACTGCTTAATTTTAGTAGTTAATTCATTAAAAATGCTAAATATAAGATAAGAAAATATAAAATCAACAATTTCTTATAAAATTTAAATTAAGATTTAAAAAACAATACATAACTACCACTATAAACTAATTCAATTGTTACTAAGTTAGTAACACATTTTCTATATAGTATTAAATAGAGAAATTTAGATTCCACATTCTGATGTTTTATATTGTTGAGGCATTGTAATGTTCCATTGAAATAGTCTCATCTACTAAAATTCATAAAATAAATACCTGAAAGAAAATTTCGCTAAAAATTGATATAAATATGATGAATAACAACAATTTCTTGGCAAAAATTGAAATATGGTCATAGATTTCAAAGCAATAAAATATAAACATCCTTCAGGCTGCAATATAAACCTCATAACATACTCAAATCATCCATTGCAACATAAACCTCATAATATATTGGTTTGGTAAATTATAATAATCTAATCAAAAAAAAAAAAATTGGGCCATGAATTATTATTTTGTGAAATTCACAAAGTAATTATACATATATTTAATTATTAGACTCCTTCGTTTAAATTATTTTTCTATAAATTTAATACAAACATTAGAAAGTATTATAAAAGTAAATATCATAAATTTAGATACATTACTTAAAACCATGATTTTAAACTCTAATTTTATATACAATCTCGCAAAGGGAACAAAAAATAATAATAAAATTCTCAAAAAAAGGCGGGCCAGGTGAGCGGGGCTTCACAGGGAGGGGTCGGGTCGGGCTACGGGGATTTTTCTGAGGACCTTCCCCAGCCCTATCCCCGAATTTTTTGGGGATTCCCTGCCACGTTTGGGCCTGGTAAGTCCGAATCCCCGCGGGGCTAGGGCAAACGCTCATCTCTATTCCCAGGAAAGGATTTGGACAAAATATATGTCATTCACTTTGTTTTATCAATTTTGAAGCATATTTTCCTTCGCCCTTTAACAAAGCAAATAAAACACTCAAAACTCCAACCGCCACCTAATTAATTTTAAGCTGACTCATACTAATTGCATCTCATTAATTAAAAACTTTATCAACATTGTTACTCAATAGGTAAGTTAATTAATATATTTTTTTCATACTTGTGCACAAACATAAGCAATTAGACAGCCTAGCGAACTTACATCATCAATACAAGATGGTCCACAAAATCCATTTTTTGACTTGGACAACATCACCAAATCTAGCGATGAGAGGGACACTTTGTCCATTCTACTTGTAATTAACTGGTTTTATGATAAAAATTATTTAAGATTTCCCCATTATTAAAAAAAAAAAAAATAAAAAAAAAAGGTCGTTACTATTCAAAATTGGCGGAAATGATGCCCACAATTAACCAAAAATAATGAATATAAAGTTGATAAAATGGAAGGAAAAGGTGGGTTCATTTATTGATATGGGCATGGGTAAATGATTGTTACTTCTTAAAAGCAAATAGGTGTAAATCATTTCACTTCACATGTTGTGATGAAAAATAAAAACAAAAAAATAGTGACGATCATCAAACATGCCAACTCAGACGTAACCAAACCCACCTAATTAATCTTTATTTAATTAATTAATATTTTTCAAGTAATGCTTCAATATTACTCCACACAACCGGTATCATTTATCCAGGCAGGATAATCTTTTGACAGTAAAAACATAAAAGAAGCATCATATAATGCTGACGGTTAATATAGAAATCTGCACCAACTAGAGAATTTTGATTGACCCTGACGGAATCGGAACAGATGTGTGCGTGATTTAATAAAAACAAGCAATTAAACAATTAAAGAGACAATAAAAGTAATGACAAGAGACAATTTTTAAAGTGGTTTGACAGATTTAAATTTTGAGCCTACATCCACTGTTTCTCTTATTGAATGAGAATTACAAATGATGAATCTTTTTCTAGAACAATTGCCCAGTCCCCTAGAAAACAAGTTGTGATGGGTTTATATAGCACTCATTTATATGATAGAGTTGAGGTAAGATTCAAAAACATAGAATTAGGAAGTTGCATGATCTTTAGCTACCTTAGTTGGAATCTAAGTTAATGTGACTATCTTCCTTCCAAATTGAGTCAATCTAAATATCTTCTCTCCTAATAGGGAATTATCCTCTCCAGATTTCCTGCACAATAATAGCCCCCCAGTTTTTGGAGTGCGTAATCGCACTTCAAAAACTCATGTCTTTGATATGGATGGTTATCGCACTATGGGCTGCAGTCTCGAACTAAAGAGCTTGAACTATGTCTGGCGTGATTTAAGAGATCTTGAACACGTGATCTCAAGCGAATGAACGAGCTTATGAGCTCAATCAAAGAGCATAAAATGATTAATCTGAGAACATAAAGAGCTCGATCAGAGAGCATAAAGAGCTTGATCTGAGGGCGCGAAGAATTCAATTAGAAAGCGTAGAGAGCTTGATCTGAGAGCACAGCTCGATCAAAAAGCATTGAGAGCTTGATCTGATAGCACAGCTTGGTCAGAAAGCATGGAGAGCTTGATCTAAGAGCACAGCTCAATCAGAAAGCATGGAGAGCTTGATCTGAGAGCACAGCTCGATCAGAAAGCATAGAGAGCTTCATCTAAGAACATAGCTCGATCAGAAAGCATGAAGAGTTTGATCTGAGAGCATAGCTCGATTAGAAAGCATGGAGAGCTTCATCTGAGAGCATAGCTCGATCAGAAAGCATGGAGAGTTTCATCTGAGAGCATAGCTCAATCAAAAAGCATGGAGATCTGGGTGCGCGATCTAGGAGATCTGGTCGTACGATCTGAGATAGGCTTCAATATCTTGACAATAACTTGAGCTACAGACCTCAGATTTGGATGATTCTCAAACCGTTGGAAAGCTTACTCGAAGATCTACAACTCTTATGTTTTCCACTTTGCCATACTCATACTTTATAATGCTCAATACTCCCCATCTGTCAGTTGCTTCGATTCGAAAGTTTGATTTGGTGACATGGACTGTAGCCATGGCTGATTTTTTTGCAGTTGGAAGATGGAAAAAAAAACACTACTGGAAAACGGAGAGAGCTCAAAGTGTTCAAACCCTCCTTCTAGCGCCAAAATATTGATACATAAATCTGCACCAACCAGAGAATTCTGATTGACCCTAACGGAATCAAAACAGATGTGTGCGTGATTTAATGAAAAACAGCAATTGAACAATTAAAGAGAAAATAACAGTAATGACAAGAGGCAATTTTTAAAGTGGTTCGACAAGTTTGAATCTTGAGCCTACGTCCACTGTTTTTCTTATTGAATGAAAATTACAAATAATGAATCTTTTTCTAGAACAATTGTCCAGCCCCCTAGAAAACAAGTTGTAATGGGTTTATATAGCACTCATTTACGTGAGGTAAGATTCAAATACATAGAATTAGGAAGTTGCATAATCTTCGGCTACCTTAGTTGGAATCTAGGTCAATTTGAATATCTTCCTTCCAAATTGAGCCAATCTAAATATCTTTTCTCCTAATAAGGAATTATCCTCTTCAGATTTCCCACACAATACTGACATTAACAACAAGTTTGGGGGTTATTTTAATTTTGAGATTTTATTATGATAACCATATTACTCTTTATGTAGATATATAATATATAGTCTCCAATTTAATGTGAGTAATGGTAGGTTCGATGGAGCTGGCATAAATAGCATCAATCCAGTGTTGCAATCTTGAGATTGAAAAACAAATGCTCCAGACAAATGGCACATGGGAGTCTACCCTTTACACCCTTTAATTGAAATATAAGTAATTAAAAAATGATATTTGAAACAGACCAGAAAACCTTCTTTTTGAGGATTGTCCAATTTTGCATAAAGAATGTTTTCAATTATGTATACGATTTTCTTGGACTTTTCTTATATTAATTTCAAAACTACCCACCTATGTAGACAGTGCACGACATTAAATTACTTATTTCAAGCATCCACGCCAAGCCAAGCCAAATGGAGAAGGTTAAGTTACTTGCCGCAAATTTTGCAGCAAATGGCTCCAATGGCCCTATCAATTTCTTAAAACAATGCATCATCATTCAAGTAATTGATTGTAAGAATTAATATGCTTTTTTTTTTTTTTTTTTTTAACATTATGTTATATCCCCAATACAAGGACAACCTTTTATTAGACAAAAATTTAATTAATCTGTTTGGTATCTTTAAGCATTCATAATTTCATATAATGTATTAGTATTCCCTACATTTTTATTTTTTTCGATTTTATCAAGTTAAAATTTAATATATTTATTATAAAGGATAATACAAGTTTTGAGTACACGCATATCCTAGTTAGTAAATACAGGTACGGCAAAAAAATGGTACGAAAATTTTACGGGTATGATACGGCAAATGAGAAAAAATACGTTTGTAAAAATTCGATAAAAATTCGGATACGGAAATAATTCGCGAACAATACGACTGAGGCATATAATTCGCGAATAATACGGTTAGGCTAATAAAATACTATTGTTCGTGAACAATACGCGAATTTACTAACTAGTGTCGCATATCTTTTTTTTTTTTTTTCCTTACATGTTTACTTTTGTATAAACCTTGACTTTAAATTTTTATATAAATCATATTAAGTAACCTATTTTTGGAGAATCGATTAAAAAATAATAGTATGTTTCTGAAAGTATTAGGAAATTAACCAATTCTAAAATTTTAACATGGACCAAAATATCAATTCTTAACTAAAAAGCCAAAATAACAGGTAATCAACCGATAAGCATATATCGGTCAACTGATATAAACAATAAGACCTATATCAGGTTTGTATCTATTGGTATCAATCATTTTGGGTTTTTAGTTTAAAAAAAAAGTAATTTGGTCTAATTGATTCTAAAAGTTTGAAATATGATTATTTTCTAAGACATTTTTACAAGTGGGTTATTTCTTGACTCAAAAAAAGTTATATTTAATATAATTTCCTAAATTTTTATATCCATTGAAAATTTTTATTTCAAACTGGTGAATTGAAAAAAGAATAAAGTTTCCAAATTGAATAATTATTCACTATTTTGAACTAATAAATAGTCAATTAAACAAGTGATCTAAAAAAAAAAATTGTTACTAAAATTAACAGAAGTTAATTCTAAAGATTTCATAGTTTGCACGGAGGATTAACAATTATAAAATCCCTCAAGTATAAAAGGAAAGACAGGCCCAGAACATAACAAGGTAAAATCAAGATGGGAGAATGACCTTTTCCCACCCAAGGTTTGGCAAAACGACACTTTCCCACCTATCAAGTTTCAAAATGACACTTTCCCACTCTTCGTCAGGTTCTGTTAGTATTTTCGGTTAATATTTGATTGAAAATATGAAAATACCCTTAAATATTTTATTTCTTAATTAATTTATTGTAATGCCCACTCTGAGGTACGTCTTTGATTTATGTTTATTTTGCCCTTCATGTGGTTATTTGGTGCTTGGTTAAGTTTGTATGTTAATACTTAATATGGTTGTGTGGATGCCTTGATTTTGGTGAAGACTTGGCGAATTTTGGAAATGCAGACTTCGCCGGGGCGAAGAAAACTCTTCACCACGGCTATGTAGCTTCTATAATTTTTCGCTAAGGCAAAGAAAAATCTTCGCCGCGACGAAGAGTCGGCTGATTTTTTCTTGTGAAGTTTCTAGAGAATTTTCCATAGGGGTGAAGTGACTATTATACCCCTAATTAGCAAGAAAAGTGGAGAGTGAAATGTAAGAATATTTCATGGAGAATGCTTTGGAGTGAGGGTGAATTTATAAAGAATTAAAGGACAATGATGGAATTTTCAAGAAAGTGTAAGGGAAAAATGGGAAAGAATGTTTAATTACATGAGTTATTAAGGGTTCAAGCACACAAACCTTCTCATTTGCTTTATCCCACACGCCACGTCTACCCCCAATTCTCTCATTTCCATCAATTTTCCAAGGTTGATTTGAGGGCTTTTGATTGGATTTTTACAAGTATTTGATCCTAAGCATCAAGAGGTAAGGATTCTTACTCTAGATATGAGATTAATTTATGAAGTATGGAATTCTTGTGAAGTTTATGCTTAGGGTTTAAGAGCAAGAACTAGTCCCACAAAGACAAAGAGTTTCTTGTGGAATTACTCAAGCCAAAGGTAAGTAAATCCAACTTAAGTTATGATTTCATCAATCAACTAATTTGATATGTATGTATGTGCTTATGAGTTGACTTTGATTGGTGAGAATGTGATTATTGATGAGTAGATGGCTCTTGATGAGTAGATTTGAGCCATGAGAAGTAGAGTTGAGATTCCGGTGACCAAGCGAAGTTTGGTTGCATGTAGAAAGAAATTGAGTAGAATATTTGAAGTGTTCTTCTTGGCCATGTTTAGATTTATTATGGAGGAGTTTTGCTCCATGAATGGATGGTTTAAGAAAGAAGTAGAGATTTACCAAAGATAGAATTAAAGTGTGCATGCATGATGTTTGATGAAATGCCTAAGAGAAGCTTGTGCATAAGTAGAGAAACTTATTTTGTGCAACATAGCATTATTGCATTGCATAATTGCACTTAAGAAAGAAACATAAGCATGAGCTATCCATATGCATATACTTACATATGCATGAGAACTTAAAGAAAGACTAAAGAATTTATAAGAACAAAGAGAAAGAAAAAAAAACACTAAAGAATTAAAGAAAGTAAAGTGCTAAAGAAGAGAAAAGAATAAGTTGTTGTGATGGGGAACCCGTGGGTGATAAGAAGAATTTCCCACATATACACCGCCTTAAGTGAGCGGCATAAGAAGAAGAAGAATTTCTATGACCCGTAAGAGTGTATGTGGATGAGGGTTGTACCAAGAAGAATTCTTATATGCACGCCACCTTAATTGAGTGTCCTTAGAAGAAAGAAAGAATTTGTACAGTTTGCAAGAGTGCATGTAGATGAGGACTGTACTCACTCACACGGCCAGGGTTCCAAATCCATGCATCAACCGAGTCCTATCGGCAAAGAATAAGAAATAATGAGAAAGCTTGAGCCAACAAGAAAAGAAAGAAAATAAAAGAAAAGCTTAAGCAAGCAAGAAAAGAAGAAGCAAGAATAAGAAATAGAAAGAAAAGAAAAGAAACAGAATAAGAAATAGAAAGAAAAGAAACAGAAGAAGAAGTAGAAAAGAAGAAAAGAAAATGCATTTCTATGCATTCTGCATGTGCATTGTATTCATGCATATTACCATGATTTCCATCATGGTTAGTGAGAATAGAAAGAAAGAGAAGAACAGTAAGAACTAGAAACAGTGAAAGAAAAGAGAAAGAACAAAGAAAGAACAGAGAAGAGAAGGAATAGAGTAAGGAAAGAACCAAAGAATAAGTTGCGGGAATAAAGGAGTAAAAGATTTACTTACTGAGCATTTGTGTGCTCACCCCGTTGTTTTTCCATGTTTTACAGGTAATAGGTGAGAAGTGATCAGATGGACATCGAAAAGTGGAGAGTAATGGCATCACTGTCCTCCATTGTTAAAGTTGTTTTTGTATATGCTATTTTGTATATGTAAAGAATTATATGTTTAGTAAAGAAAAATTTTGAGCCCAATTACTTTTTTATTTAAGAAGCATGTATGTTTTTCATACTATATTTTCTAAGTATAGTAGTAGAAAGAAGCTATTACATTTTTTGTATCAGAGCAAAGATTTTGGGATTTGACAATGTGCCACTCTCACCGCATCGACGTTCTATTACCGACTATAGTAAGTTAATTCTTTCCTTACTTAAAGTATTTTATGAGTTGATTAAGTGTTATGGTTGAGAATAATGATCTGCTTGGAGAGATTGTGTCTTTTTACAAGAATCTCTTGGGTTGTGCTATCCCTATCTCGGGTCTTAAAGGGTTAGATGATCTGGCTTTTTGTCCGATTTCCACTGCTCATTGTGAGCATATGATTAGGCATGTTACTACTAAGGAGGTTAAAATGGTTATGGTTTCGTTTGGGGATGATAAGGCTCCTCGGCCTGATGATTTTACTGCTAAGTTCTTTAAGAAGGCCTGGGACATTGTTGGCCTTGATGTTACTAAGGTTGTGATTGATTTCTTCAAGTGTGGAAGATTACTTATAGAGGTTAATGCCCCTATCATTGCGCTTGTGCCCAAGCTCGATGTGCCCTTATCTGTCAGTGACTTCCGTCTGATATCTTGTTGTAATGTAGTATACAAATGTATCTCTAAAATCCTTGCTAATAGGATAAAGGATAGCCTTGAGGATGTGGTTGACCAGAATTAGTCAGCTTTTATTCCAAGTAGAAGAATAAGTGACAATAATATGCTTCCCCAAGAGATATTCCGCAATTATCTTAAAGATAAAGGGGTTGCCCTATGCGCATTTAAGGTTGACATACAGAATGCTTATGATAGTGTTAACTGGAGTTTCCTAATTCATATTCTTGGTAAGTTTGGTTTCCCTCCTCGAATGATTCAGTGGATCCATGAATGTGAGACTACAGCGTCCTTCTCTGTCTCTATTAATTGTGAGCTCCATGGATTTTTCCCTGGGAGGAGATGACTAAGGCAAGGGGATCCTTTCTCTCCTTATTTATTTACACTAGTTATGCAAGTTCTCACTGCGCTGGTCTGTAGTAAAATTGAGGGGAATGATGGCTTCAAGTACCATTTTAGGTGCAAGAAGCCAAATCTTAGTCACCTTTGTTTTGCAGATCATCTATTTCTTTTCTTCCATGGAGATACTTATTTGGTTTCGATCATTAAGGAAGCTCTTTCAGACTTTGCTCAGGTCCCCGGGTTAAAGCCTAATCCCTTGAAAAGTGCTATGTCTTTTTTTTTTTTTTTTTTTTTTTTTTTTTTTTAATGTTAAGGAGGAGATTCATGCTCAACTTAGAGACATTATAGGTTTTTCTAAAGGTCATCTCCCTGTTAGATATCTTGGGGTTCCGCTGATTACCGCAAGGCTTAAACACAATGATTGCATTTGTTGAAGGTTGATGCTGTGCTGGAAGTAGATTGACGAATGCATGTGAAACCTGGAAGAGTTTCTACTCTGCATGGACTGCATGGGAGTGCTTCTCTCCTTAGTAACTTAAAATATATTGTAGTTTAATGTTAATCCTTTGTTTAATGACTCAACTTTTGTAATGAAGTTGTTAGCCTTTTGTGTGGCTTAGCTTAGATTAAGGAAAAGTTTCGACTGGTTGTTGAAACAGTTGTTGAAGTCTGTTATATGCAGGTTTTGTCTAATGAAAATTATGTCCAGCTTTTACGTTTCATCTCTCTTCTTCTTTGAATGACCAGCTTCTAAAAAACGAACAGCATTCCTCTCATTAAGAAGATGGAAGATGGAAAAAAGGTTGAAGTCACGGAAGAATAGGTTCCTTTCTTATGTTGGGAGGCTTCAACTTGTTATCACTGTCCTCTCCTCTATGCAAGGTTATTGGGCATCCCTTTTCCTTCTACCGAGTTCTATGACCAAAGCTTTGGAAAAACTGATGAGAAGCTTCCTTTGGTCAAGGAATGAGCTTGTTAATGGTAAGGTTAAAGTTGCTTGGAAGGATTTATGTATGCCAAAGGCAAATGGGGGTTTAGGCATTCGTCCTCTGAAAGTATGGAATTATTCTCTGATGATCTCCCATCTTTGGAGTGTTGTGGTTAATAAAGATTCATTATGGGTGAAATGGATTAACACTTTTCAATTAAAAGGTAGGAGTTTTTGTTAATGTGAAGGTGTCGTGGGATGCTAGTTGGAGTTGGTGGAAGATTCTCAATTTAAGGGATGAGGTTCAGAAGCACATTGGGTCCAAGTTGGGTTGCGGGGCTTCTATTTCTCTGTGGCATGATAATTAGCACCCTCTTGGCCCTTTGGATGGGATTATCCCTAAGTGATTGATCTATAAGGCTAGAATGAGCCTTATAGCCAGGTTAGTGAGATTATTCTTAACAGGCAATGGAATTGGCCAGAGGTAATTCGTGATAGATTCCCCCAGGTTGTTAATCAGTCTCCTTTTATACCTGTTCCTATTAATGGAGATGAGATTTTTTGGAGGACAAAGGAAGGTAAACTGGTGTGCTTTTCTATGAGACAAGCTTGGAGGGACTTGTCCCCAGGTGGCTCCAAAGTCTCTTGGCATCATCTTGTGTGGTTTGGTCAAAACATTCCTCACCACTCCTTCATTTTGAGGTTAGCTATTAAAGGTAAATTACTTACACAAGACCGGATGAGGAGGTGGGTGACTACGACTTGCATGGAGTATGCTCTTTGTAACGGTTTTATGGACTCCCATGACCACCATTTCTTTGCATGTCCTTTCATTGTTTCTATTTGGCGTAAGGTCCAAGATAAGGGTAAGTTTAGAGTTCCTGTGGGAGATTGGCAAAGTTCCATTGACTGGTGTACGTGTAATCTTATGGGCAAAGGAGCTACATCGATTGTTTATCACCTCCTTATAGCTGCTATGGTTTACTGGATCTGGAAAGAGAGAAATTTGCGGCTTTTTAACAGTGACAAACACAGCCCCCAATGGGTTGAGCTTCAAATCATGTCAGTTGTTAGGCTCAGGTTGGTTAGTTTTAAGTTCAAGAACACTATGCATGTCCGTAATTTATTGGAGGAATGGGGTATCTCTAGATGTTGCATTGGTGAGAAATACAGGGATGATTCTTGTATCCTCTAGTTGTGGATTTTTTGTTGGTTATTGGTGTGCTAAGATGTCGGCCTTTTGGGAGACTTGGGGTTATGACGGGGATGGTATAATTGTTTGGAGGTGACGACAATTTATTTACATGAATATAACTTTTATTATTTTACCCCAATTAATTAACTTTTTGGATAAAATTACTCTTGAATTCAAAACAAATTACAACCCACTCAAGCCATTACCCCCACCCACCTACCGCCACTTGTCATCAACAACCAGCGCCGCTTATTTATATTAAATTTAATTAATTGGAAAATCAATTAATGTTTTAAATATAAATTAGCAGGATATACTATATAGTAATTAAGTTGGGCTTAAAATAATAAAATAGTAATAATAATAAAGAATTAAAATTAAAAAACTGGAACTAAAAACACATATTAAAGGCTGCGTTTGTTTCACATTTGGGAATACTACTTTTAGTATTCCCAAAAAAGTTAAACAGTAAATTACCCAAAATTTCAGATTTTTGGGAATACTACTCCCAAAATTATTCAACTTTTTTTAAACCCCTTAAATTTGATAATTTAATTAAATACCCCTAAATATTTTTTTTTAAATTACAAAAACACCCCAATAATCCAAATTTACCAGATTCCGGCCACCACCACCGGAAAATGGCCGGAATCTGGTAGAATGGCGCACTACCGGCTGAATCTGGCCGGCAGTGCGCCGATCTAGCCTTTTCCGGCCAGATCCACGGTGGATCTGGCCGGAAAAGGCCAGATCTAAGGCCAAAGATCTGGCCGTTGACGGCCAGATCTTTGGCCGTAACACTCGGTCACGACGGCCAACAAACGGTCGTCGTTGACCATCAACGACGACCGTTTGTTGGCCGTCGTTGAGAGTAAATACGGCCAGATCTGGCCGTTGACGGCCAGATCTGACCGTAGATCTGGCCTTTTCCGGCCAGATCCACCGTGGATCTGGCCGGAAAAGGCCATAGCGACGCATGACCGGCAAGATCCAACCGGTCATGCGCCCATACGGCGACTCCGGCCACCTCCGGTGGTGGTCGCCGGCTGGGGGTGTTTGAGGGTGGGTTAGGGGTATTTTTGTTAACTTTTAATGTTTTATTATAGGGGGTATTTTGTAAAAAAACAAACATAAAGGAGATTTTATTAATTTATAAATTTTACCTAGTAATACCCGCCCAATTCAACTTTTTTTTAACTTTTTTCAAAAAACTTTTCCCAAAACCCTCAAATTTTGAACCAAACGCAGCCAAAATTGTTGGGTTTGGTGACCCGCTGCCTATAGAAGTCCATTATGAAATTTATGTTATAGGGAAATACTGTAACTTTTTGCAATGGTATTTATTGAGTTGTTGATAAACATATTTTAATTATTTGTAATAAATTAGGTTTGAAATCAAAATAAGAGTATTTATAATAGTTAAAAGTCAGAATATACAAAAGTTAAAAATACGTAGATAACCCACAACACGCAGAACCCAACCCCATTTCTTGAGAGATCTTACAAAGGAGTGGATTACAGATGTCATTTACTGTAGGAGTGAAGATCAAGCAGTTGATATTTTGATTTTTGACCAAGCCACTCAAATTGGCAACATTCATGAAGTTGAGAAAGTTACTGGGTGAAAATAGTTAAACTGAAAGTTATAGACTTATCAGTCTAAGGGACGGATTGTTGAAATTCTTTATTTAAATGGCTTTAATTGTGGTAGTTGTTCAATTACTGGATGTAGGCTTTGTGGACGCTAAAGCCCATATAAGGCTTGTCATTTATTGCATTATTTCAGTTTTTGTTTCAATAGCTTTGGCGTATCTCTTCTCCTTCTTTCCACTTGCAACACAAACATCATTCATTACCCATTTTTTTTTTTTAATAAATATTTTTAGCCCTCACTTAATTGATCTTCACCCACCACTTTCAAATTTATTTTTTTGTTTTAACAAATTTTACCTTAATTTCATAATGCACTCATGTTCCATCTAATATCTTTGTTTTGATTTTTAACATTCCCTAATCCTAAATTATCATGATCATTGAAACCTTTTGTTTTATTTTAAATATTTGTTTGTTTAATGAAAATATAATACTAAAATTATGGGATAAATCTAAATCTAAAGAAGAGAAAATAAGTTAAAATTAGAAAATTGGGGGGAAAATGTGTTTAAAAAAAAAAAAAACCTAATTAAGTTTGAATGTGAAAAAGGGTGTAAAACAAAAACTAATTATATTTGAAATTGGGAAAAATAAAAATAATTAAACTTAAAAGATTAATTTTCGGTATTAAAAGAGATTATTAATTTTCAACTCATGATTAGGGGTAAAGGTTAATTAGATGGGAACTAAAATCACTTCCTTGTAATCAATTCACTTGTTAATCTTTGGATTACTAATCGTTCAGGTTTCATTAATTTGCTTTTTGTGTGCCTTTAAGTTTTATAAACTTCTTGCCTCTATGAATATTTTGAAGTTGGGAGTTATTCTCTTCAACCCAACTAACACATATATCGCTTATTAATTACCACTCTTTATTATCGGACTAAACTAACTCAAATTTTCAAAAAATATATATATATAATTACAAATTTATCTCTATATTAAATTGATAAATATATCGTTATTTCCTTATTCTTTACAAATACTAAAATTTGTGTTTTAGAAATAGTGATAATGGGGGCATACAGCATTAGTGAGGACAATTAGAAAAAAAGAATTTATCGTGAAATATTTAAATGGGATGTGATGTCTTAAAAGTATTAATTTCAAAATAGAACGAGTAAACAAATTGTTGTATAAAAATTTCGTTGAAATATACACATGTAAACACAGCCAAGTAAACAAATATATAAATCAATAAAAGAAGAAATGCGGTTTTGAATTGAATTTCTACAACTTAAAAAGGACAACTGACTGGTTGGATACAAAAATGAAATTGAAAATAGGAATGTTTAAATGTGGTAATCGGCCTTGGAGAAAGGGCGGATGAATGCAGAATTCATTTGCCAAATCTTGAGTGAGCTAGTAACACTTGTCTCAGTTGCATTGTTGAACAAAAACACCCTTGCATCTCCATATATTGCCTTTGTTGGATATACTCTTGATGTTATACATGTTCTTCCACCTTGAGCAAACCCTTCTACTATTGAATGATCCACCTGTAACATTCCCAGAATTCATTAATTAATTCCTCACATTCTCAATGCTAAAAACTCAACTATAAATCAAACTCACCAATACTCTCACTGACAATTTTTCTCCTTTTAGTACTGGAACGAAGCTCCCATAGATGTGTTTGTTAACATCACTTGCCTCAGAAGACCTACAAACAGTTTAACATTAACAGTTGGTGTTTTTTTTATGAATTAACCTTCCCAATTAAGGCAACACAGGTTTTATACCTTGATTGATCGCTGCAGAAGAAACTTTTGAGATTTCCATCTTTCTCTTTCGCAACATAGAAATATACAGGAGTCTGCTCAGTGAGGTGCTCATCGGCCAGAACTACAAGGCCAAAGGGTCCTAATGCGCCGCGTTCAGCAGCACCCCCACTGCTGCTGCAGCTGAACTCTACTTTCGATGCAGATGTTCTGTTCAAAGCCTCCATCTCTAACTCAAATTCAGCTACGATATCCAACTGTTACATTGCCAAGCATTTCCTTGTAAGATCAAATTTTCTTACTTTACTTTATAAAATATATATATATAAAGCATATTATATACCTGAGTCGCTGGCCCAACTTCAAGTGGTACCACTGAACCTGGCTTGAGCTCCACATTGTCAAATTCCCTGCTGGTCAATCTCAAACTATTCACCTCCTTCACTGGCCATTGGAGTAGATTGCTACCAGTTTTCTGGTCAAATACCACTGTCCTTGGAATGCCCTGAACATTAAACAAAGTCATCATATGAACACCAAGTACACCATATATATATATATATATATATATGACTTCCCAACAAGGAAAATATAGTACCTGAAGTGATGCCCATCCTTTCTTGACATCAGCAATTTCACTATCAGATTCCCCAATCCAACCCCACAAAACTCTCCTCCCATTGTGCTGATCATAAAAGGTCTTGGACGCATAGAAAATACCATAATCGTATCTAATTCCGATGCCAACATCAATCTTGGGATTGTCTGGAATCCATGTACCATTCTTCTCATAATAAGTACCAAGTGCATAGTAGTCATGTCTATCATCATCCAGGCTTGTCTTCATAACATGTTTCACTCCAGGGCCATTAACTGATGTGTCCAACCCATTTTCTATTGTTGTTGACACAGGATAAAAATCTACACATTCCCACATCCCTGTTCCTGAGACACCATGTAATTCTTTATCCAACATCTTATAATTAATGAAATCTTCAGTTTCATATACCAAAGATATGCCAGTTTTATTTATTTTGGAGCCAATAGTAAGACGCCACTTCCCTTCAGAAGTGTACCAAGCTGTCGTTGGATCTCGGAAATCCTTGGGACCAATCCCTGGTGGGGGGACTAGAACCGGGTTTCCGGGGTATTTTACCCAATTGGTGAGGAAAGGATCAGATGGGTCAGCAGGATATGCAAGATTTTGAACCTGGACTGACTCATTGGTGGATCCAGTGTAGAGCATAATAAGTTTACCGTCAGGAAGGATTGTGGCTGAGCCAGTCCAGACACCGTTGATATCATACCATTGATCAGCAACCATGGCCTCAGGGAGATGAAGCCAATGGACCATGTCCCTTGATACAGCATGACCCCAAATAATGTCACCCCACACTGCAGCTTTTGGGTTGTACTGGTAAAACAAGTGATACCATCCCTTGTACAACACTGGACCTGTGATATGTTGCAGGTAAATGATATATATTATTTAACAACTCATTTTCAAAATTCATTCAGAATTGCAATTATATAAACATATTCTCTAAGTAGTTTAATATTATGAAGTGTCAGCTACACAGTAACATGTAGGCCAGTGGTTTGGAGGATCCAGACAATATCTTCAATTTACCAGTCTATTTTAGAAAGGAAATTCTTAGTTGGCAATCATGGAAGCTCTTGGCTTGGTAGATCTCAAAAAAAGATAAATAAATTATAGATTAGTTTATTAGAAACTAAATGGCCAAATTCAAACCACAATTTTGTAAAAGTTGAAAATACTGTATATTAAGATTGTGAATAGAGGTAAGCATGTGTTAAGAAATAAAAATAAGCAGCAGTAATAGTAACAGGGAAAGGAGAAAGACATGTGGCAGACAAAAGGAAAAAAGAAAGAGGGCTCACCATTAGGATCTGAACCACCGCCAACAACAATTCCACATCAGAGCAATCATATTCATTCACAACAAGCAAACAAAAGTCAGCATTCAATTAACAAAATTAATGCAAGCCATATTTATTTGGACAATAACACGGTAACACCTATGTTTTTTCTTTTGAAAATTTTGACTTTGACTCATCCTGACCATGATGTCATCACTGTAGATATAAATTCCAAAATTTCCTTCAAAAAGTTAACTTATGAAAAATAAATAAAGTGGCAGGTCTTAAAAATTCCCAAAAGTAATGTAATGCTTTTTCATAGAAAAAAAGAAAAAAGTGTAGCATTGGCATATTGAATTAGAAAAGTAGAAAGAAAGAATGTACCGTTCATCCAATTCTTTTCAGGCTGAAAATGGAAGGCCGTTCTTTGCCATGACAACATGGTGTTATTCCATGGGAAAGACCGGGCATTGGAACCGAGCCGCCGATTCGACTTATCGGAGACGCCGGCCGACACCCCACGAGCCAATGGCCGTACTATTCCGCGTTGGAATGATGACTTATGATCATCATTACTTTTATATTTTAAATGGGCATTACGTAATGATCCCTGGTCGTTAACTAATGCAACAAAAAAACCGACCATCAACAACCCACAAAAGGCGACGAGGAGCACCTTGGTGGGGTTGCGGCGGCTCAACGAACGTTGTTCAGAAGTGGGGTCGGCAAGAGTTGAAGCTGGCAACAATGGATTCGGATCCGCCATGAAGAAAACAATGTAAAAACAACAATGGGAAAGGGAAGGAAGAGACAGAGAGAAGAAGATGGTATATCCTTAAAGGTTGCAGCCTTGCTATATATATATATATGACATTAATTGAATGGCGAAACTGAGGGAGAGGTAATTTAGAAATTGTCAAATAATTAAACAAGTAAACTGGAACGGACAACTGGAAGTTGAACGTATGATTGATGATTTATCCCTATTAAAAAAAGAAAAAGAAAATATGACCTGTGCTGTGTTTGAGTTTGACTGTAAATAATAATATTAACCTTGCAAAAAACAACAAGGTTTATGTGTGTTTATTCTCGTGCTTGGTGGCCCTAATCCCGGAATTGTAAAGCTAATGTTTCTGCTCTCTGTAATAATTACTTTGTATTTTTTTTTTTATTATTGTAATTTATAAGGGTTATACTTTACTAAATATGTCCTACTTCAATCAGGATTCCGATATTTGTTGTCATCTCAATCTATTCTTTGTTTAGGATAGCTGTTCTCTATAATAACCGTTAGATTGGTTTTCAGTAAATCCAATGGTCGTCTCGTGGGTTAGGGTTATCCTTTTTGTTTAGTGTTGTGGTAGGATTTCTTATTGGGTTTAGAGTGGAATTTGATCTTATCAAACTTGCTATATTTCATTCGATTATTTGAATGAAATAATTGAGTTGGAAAGTGTATAAAAATTGACGATATGACCTATACGACGAGAATGATTGAGTGGCGAAAGGTAACATACAAAAATTAGATGATTGAAAAATTTGATTATTGAAGGAGATTGATTAGGTTATGTGGGGTCAAAGCACGTGGCTGGCTCCAATTAACTTCAACCAAACAGGGATCAGTAAGTAATTGCTGAGTCAGATTGAAAGGTGATGCTGATGGGTGTTAATTTATACAACAAAAAATGTGAGAGGCACATGCTTATAGGAACACTTGTTTGGCTATATTGATGAGATTTGTCGCCCCACTCCTGACTTTCATAATTACAGAAACAACAAGTAATTATATGCCAAACAAGACAAAACATTTTTAAATAATAATGTGATTGTGCACGTTTCCCACATGCAATGGCATATGGTTTCACATGCATTTTGGTCCAATTATATTTTGAAACAGATAAGAGAATATGGTTACAAAATTAAATTGAATATTTCATCGATAATTCTATAACCCTATGTTTTGTCCAAATAGATGAGGCCATTGTGTGTATGTGGAAATTGGAATCCAGTGTATTATTATAGCTTTATGATTCTTAATTAAATGGGTAAACAATGAGATTAGAAATTTCTAGAATCTAATACACCTGCCACAATTGATTGATTGATTGATTAAGCCAAGGTTGGGTGAACTTGGAAGTCAATTTGGGATTTACATCTATTCACCGCCTCCGTGTCCAACACAACCTTTAGAAAATAAGCAAATAAAATGATAATTGTCTTGCATAATGCATATAGATCAAACCGTTTTAAATTTTGGAAATCCAAATGACATCATTTCCAAGAAAAGGAATGAAAAGAGAAATGAATATATCCACAAAATGTTTGGAATGCAACAGTAGTGAATTATTGAAGTGATGATGTGGAAAGGTCTCACCAATTTCAAAAGTTCTGCCACTCATTGCCACAGAGAATACAGGAGATATGGGTAATGACACGAATACACAAATACTATGGCATGATTAGGACCAGATGCTTATCACTTCAAACTCTTTTTGATTGAGTCCAACCATGTACCCTACAAGTTGGTCAACAGTAACATGGCATTTTCCCCTTATTCCAAGGAACAATTCACACATTTGGTGGTGGCCAAATCTTTCCAAATAACTCCTCCACTCGTTTTGCTTGGTTTACATATCCATCTAGTCCGCCTCCCAGAAGCTCCACAGCAGCAGGTCCCATAGCTGATGCGAGGCTCAATTGATCCCACTTTGTCAGCTGATCATCAATGACACATCAATTAGCCCACATTCTCCCCTTCTAATTCACAATGTTTAACATCAACGCCTAATCAATCATACATACCATTGCAAAACAATTGCTATCATTTTCTCATCTAACAACTTAACCCCTTTCTTACATTTAATAGAGCATTGCACTTGATGAAAATTTTTAATTCACTTTTCATAAGTTTATAAATTGCATTTACAATACCATTTTTCTTCAAGTTCTCTCTCTTTTAGGTTAAAAATGACAAGAAAAAACACATTTTACAAGCTATAACAAGGAATAGATGATCCCCTTATAAGGAACATCACCAACTTCAGAACACTCCCATACTTTTGAACTGCTACCAAGGAAATGCCTAACTAGTGAATTTTGAAGATTTAGCTATAGACCAATAAAGGAATTTCGAAAACCTTAATTGAAAAATAGTCTGTTGGAACTTGGAAATAGAAGACTAACTAAAGGAATTTTGAAAACCTTGGTGGAAAAATAGTCTATTGGAAATTGGAAGTAGAAGACTATTATCTATTGGTCTGCTATTTAAGCAATAGAAACGAAAAGAGGTTAACCAATGAAAGACTTGGATATCTTGGTACATATTGCCTTCAAACTAGTGTGCATGTAGAAAACTAATGATAGCCAGTGTTAAAACAGGTTTCAGATTCTTTATATAGCACTATAAGAAAGTGATAATCACTACTCTATTTGTAAGTTCAATTGCAAAACTACTAAAGCCTAGGGAAAATATAAATTGCAACTTTGAGAAGAATGCAGACCTCTTCTTCACTAAAATTGTACTTGGCAGCAGACTCTGGGGTTAGCCTCCTAACAAAAGAATATTTCTCATCAGGAGAAGTGACGGATTCTTTGAGAGACTGCAGTACTTTCAATGGTGCAATGATATAGTCAACCCTGAACAAAAGGAGTGAGACACAAGATGAGCAGTAAAGATCATTCCTGAAGTCAAAATTACCAAAATAATCCAGTTAAATAGAATCAAAGGTGATTCATGTAATTACCCCAGAAGACTGAATAAATCCTGCTTGTTTCGAACTGCTGCTGCCATCAACTTTGATTTGTGTCCATATTTGTGTATATAATTATATGCTTTTGTCACCTGCAATGAAGGATAACATTACAATGGCTTCAAAAAATTGTCGGTTTCTAGTATTGTCAATATAACCAAGTAGCAACTTGGACAATTCAATACAAAAAGTCAAGCAAACTTTGCAAACTTCAGTCCTATGTTGAGATGCCTATTAATAGTTATTTTATATTTTATGTTTCAAAACTGTAACTGGTGAAATACATCTTTTATTTTTAATGTCATGAAACTGTAGCTGATGAAATACAAAGATATGCACACATGATATTTACTCCACACAACTGTGAGAGGAGGGGAAAGCATCCCTATTTTTCTAAAAGCCTTGCATTGCTAAAACTTGTAAGACTGAGCTAGAAAGATACATCTATGGTAATCTACCACTGAAGAGCTCAGGTATCAGCAATTTGGAAAATGACGAAAATCAGGCTGAAATGTAATGTTGACATGCTACCAACGAATTATTGCACCTTGATAGCAAAAAGGAAAGCACACTGCTCAACTTATGGAGAAGGCAATTGATAATGGGCTTTGGCAAACATAGTTCCACATTACTTGGGAAAAAGTACAGATCTAGATACAGCATAAATAATAAAATAAGATTTGTCTAAATGTTTGCAAGATGTGTAAACAATAAAGAAAAGGATAAGCTCTCTCAATTCTATAGAAATTCTTGTACAAATCAAACCAACCATAAACTAGACAAGAATTTCTTTAATATGAAAAAAATAAAAAAATAAAAGAAGGAAAAAAAGAAGAAGCATTTAATCCCTAAAAACCATGGAATTCAGATTTTAATATTGTCTTAAAAAAAGTATAAAATGGCTTAAGTATATAATTTCAGTAAACATATCATATCACTTAAATAAAAATCTTCTTGAACATTGTTAACAAATACAAATACAACAAAAGATATTATTCAACTAACCAATGCTAACCCAGGATCCTCCCCCCTATTAAGAGCAGCTTCTATCTCGGGGTCACCAGAATGATTGCGTGCCCAATCCTGAAAGAAAACAAATGAAATTCAATGGTGTCACCATTGAACAAACCAAATATTTGCTAAACCATGTTAACACTCTGAAGGAATATAGTTACCCTAAGGCGCCCAACAAAAATCTGAATAACAGAAGCACCAGCTTGTGCAGCAGCTGCAGCTTGAGCAAAGCTGAAGACACGGCCAAGCCAATAATTAAAAAGTAAAGTTGAATTAGTTAAGAAATAAGCACAAAGTATTATGAAAATCTAGAAGAAAAAATTGAGAGTGGAAGTAAAATGCCGCTCTGATATGATGAGCTAGATTAAGGACAAGCATAATGGCAAAGCTACTTACACAAGCTGGGGGTTTTAATTCCTTTTTCAGAAAAGATTCATATGTTAGTTTCTATCACATAGCTGTTTTATCCAAAGACGCGACTTATGCATCACAATCAAATGTTATTTGAACTAAAACATACCAAGAATGAACTTACATTTTGCATGGACTATTCAAGTAACTAGCTAGACGTTATTTATGTGAGACATTTGCAACATAAATAAATGCTACATTAACATTACACAGAAGAATATTATCTACTCAAAGCTTAAGATTAGGGTCCATTTGATTTTCACCATGATTTTGTATAATTTTGTTTGAATTGTCACCTTAACATTCAAAAAATCGTTGAATTATAATTGAAATTACTAATTAAGTATAAGCCTGCCTGCTTTTTTTTTATGTTGAAATTATTTCATACGAATCTTTATTATTGAATTCTATAGTTGCTTAGTTTTAAATTTAGTGTGTAATTTAGTTTAGATGTGATCAATTTCATTTTTGTTGAGATAGTGAAAAGTTTTTGCATTGAATTGAATTGAGAAGCCTATAATAAATGAACTTCATTTGTTTTTGTGCTGAAGTGAATTGACAATTTATAATGAAGGATACTGCTACAGGATATATTTGTGATTTGTGTTTAAGTATTTTTAAATTACCATATTTGAAGTAATAAGATTAAAATAGATATTTCACTAGTTTAATAAAGTTGATTGTTAACAAATGCTAACAATAAGGAGGTTTGGTTTACTTTTTGATAAACGTGGGTGAGCTTCATATTAATCTATCTCAGAAGAGGTAAATAAAATAAACTCTTAGTTTATTGTGATTTGTTGGATTGATGATAAACAAGATTAAACAGTGGATTTGGCAGTTGGGACTCCCTGCTCTTATAGGTAAAACTTGAAGGTTCAATTTCTTTTAATTGTGGCAGACTTTTTCTTTAGAGAAATAAGTTGGTTTGAGGACCTTATAGAATAAGACTCTCAAGTCATTTTGGTTTATATGTATTTAAGATAAACTATTATGTTAGAATTCATGATTAACTGGTATGTTAGAATTCATATCTTGACCTTTCACACATAGGAGAGTGATTGTTTGGTATTAGAGCACAGTGTAGGGTTTTGTAAACATTTAGTTAGAGCAATCAAGGGACCAAATCAACGCCAAACTATTAGGATCTCTTACACTTGGATTATCAAAATTTACATATGGTGTTTTATCTTGCTATTGGTGATTCATATTTGGATCATTTGAGAGTTGATAAAAGTATGTCACAAACTCATCCTACTATAAATGAGATAGGTGAAATTGAAGGAGAAATCAAACAATTGATGGTCGTAGAAGGGGAAATGCTGAATCCAAATGCATGCTAATGTTGCATTTGAGGCATTCCTACAAGCAATAACTATAATTGTTCAAAACCAACCCATGTAAGGGCAATGCCAGCTTGTCAAGCAATTCAGGAAACTCCAACTTTCATGCTTTGAGGGCTCCAAAATCCACTTGTTGAAGAATGGATCTATACGTTGGAGAAAACTTTTAGCACGGAGCTACTTATATGCTTAAAGGATGTGCTACCAATTTGTGAGATGACAAAAAGGTTCAAAATGTTAATGAGAATAGGGTCACATGAACCAGATGTAAAAAATTATTCAGTCAAGTATTTCCCACGGTCTCTGAGGGATGATAAGGAAATTGAATACATTCGTAAGACTCAAGGATCCATGTCCTTGATGGAGTATGAGAAGGGGCTCAAGGAACTACTAAGCTTTGTCTCATATTTGGCATATATTGCAGAACGCCAAGCTAGACATTTAGGAAGCCCTTAAGACTGAATTAAAAAAGCTAGTGTCAGCGCCAGAATTGAAGACCTATATGGCGTCCTGCAAAAGCCTCAACTAAGACTTAAAACTCGGAAGTTCAATTTCTTTTAATTGTGTAGCAGACTTTTCTTTGGAAAAATAAGTTGTACTGTGGATCTAGTTGAATAAGACCATGAGGTTTTTTTTTTTTTTTTTTTCTGGTTTTGATATATTTAAAATTAATTGTTATGTTATAAATCATATCTTAACTCTTCAAGGGTTGGGCAAGACAATCTAGACTAATTTTGTAAACTTGAACACATCATTCAACATTTAAATCATGTAAAAATGTTGCAAGTTAGCATTGTAGACAATTAAAATAGATGGAATCAAAAATGATACACTGAATTGATTTTCAAGATAAAGCTTTAAACGTACCTGTAAACAAAGGTCAAATGGGTCTGTATGCCCTCAGATTCCAGCAGTCTCGAGGCCTCTATTCCCTGGCCAAGAAACTCAATTAGTGACAAGCCAAAAAGGGATGAAAACAAAAATTGGTTTGCAAAATGGAATCACTAAAGAAAGAATTAATCCCCAACACAGATCTATTCCACTAAGATACTTACTTGCCAAGTTGTAGGAATTTTAAACAACAAACGCTCAAGAGGGATATCAATTTCATTGTACAACTTCAATAGGTCATGAACCTGCATATTTGATAAGCTACTGGTATCAAATTACATGACAAGACAATCCTAAAATTCTCGCAAGTCAAATTGCAATAGCTTTAGCTGAATGAACCAAATACATAACTTGAGATAGAAAGTACATGGAACGAAGAAGACCAAAATAAAGATTTAACGAAGCAAGAAACCTCTCTCTCTCTCTCTCTCTCTCTCTCTCTCACCCCACCCTCCACCCGTTCTCCAAAACATATAATCCATATATGTAAATAAGAAAAAGCACCCTCAATTTTTAGAATAATTTCACAAGAGAAAACAACGTCGATAAGCTAGTATAAGATTAATATTTAATAAACCTTAATACAAAAAAGCTCAATAAAACATATATAAACCATTACATAAGCAAGATAAAATATCACAATTATCTTCAAGAAATGGAACTATTACAACTATTACAAATTTAATCCTAAAATACAACCAATCCCTGGTTGAGACAGCAGCAACAAATATATTATTTGTAGGTGCTCAGACATAAAAAAAACTATTACAAATTTAATCTAAAATAAAACTCAATCAAATAGTTCATCATTGCTTTAGTGCAAGAGGAGTAAAAAAATGAACCTGAAAGGCAATCAAATACCTTCCTAATAATTCCATGTGTGTCATAAGCAAGTCGTGCATCGACCTCTGTTGAAACCCGACCAGGAACCAGTTTTGCCAAATCACCACCAACATTTACCAAAGCCTACACATCCATCTCCAAGCGTGAACCTTATCAATAGTCCAAAAAAAAAAAAAAAAAGGCACATGCATTTCCTAACAAGATATAGAAAAACCAACCTTGTTAAAGAAACAGTTCAGTCTCAACTCAGAGTTTTCAAGCTTACAACAACTAGAGTCCGCCAAAGCCATGTCCACAGCATTCTATACCCAAAATAAAATTCAATTTAACAGGGAAATTGAATGCGATTCCCTCTTTAAACCAAATTGCATAAGCTAAACATTATATACAGAGATGCTTACTCTAAATATGGTATCAGGAAGGCTACAAATTCCCAATAGGAGAGATGAGCTAACAGTAGCAGCAGTCGGAGGAAACCTAGACAATAAATTATTAGAAAACAATTATCAGCAACACAATTAAAAGATAAAAAGATTTCTGTTGATTTAAAATAAATAAATAAAGATAACTAAGAGAACAGATGGAGATAATGTAAGGAATTTTAATGAGAAACAGAGAGAAATTGAACACCTCTCGAAATCGTCGAAAATGACTGTGTCAGGAACGATTTCGCTGAAGCTAGACACAGCATCCAACTCGGTACTCAATCCTTTAAAACAAAAGAACAAGAATTGAAAAAAGAAACAAATTGAAGTAAACGAGAGAGAGAGAGAGAGAGAAATTGACCAGCATCAAGCGAAGAAGAAGAAGCGCGAATAAGAGGAAAAGATGTTCTCAAGTTGAAGAATACATTAGAAGAATCGGTTGAGAATAGCCTCACATTTCTTCCCTACAATCAATTGAATTGGATTAAAAAAGTTAAATAGAAATAATAATTACACAATAATAAATAAAAGGTAGAGTAGTACCTGGAGAGAAGAGGAAGAAGAAGAGAGAGCTGAAGAGGGCGGAGATCGCAAAGAAACTGCCATTCTTTTTTAGTGAGTGAGTGAAGTCAGAATGCGTGACTTGTCCTAACTCCTAACTTCTATTTATGGCTCGACTCCAGCACATGTGCCTTGCTGATTTCTTCCAGCGAAATACAACATTCCATATTATTTTATGAAATATTATCTTCTCGTAACTTTCTCCTTAATTGCAGCCATATAGAGATTCGGGGGCGGATTTAATGAATCACGCGTGGGATCCACTCAATTTTTTAAAAATTTAGGATTTTATATTTATTTAAATTATACCCTCATAAAACTTTGAAATTTTGAGAACCAAACGGCTCGGCCTCATGGTAAGTTAGGATTTTGTTTGTGTAAAACCCATTTTTAATCTTAATATATATATATATTACATATTTTTTATGATTTTTATTTTTATGCAAGGAGTCTGTTAGTTTTTAAAAGTTTTTTGGGAGTGAAAATGAAAAAAATAAAAATTGTTGGGTTTGCATGTAACTGAGAGGAGAAATCTAGACACTTTTACAATAGAAAGTTGATCAATTTAATCATTTTATTCTCCTCTATGGGTGATATGCTTGAGGCTATTGAAAAAGATAGTTTAAATCCTCAACACAGGCGAGAAGTATGTAATTTATTCTTTTAATTTTGCATTTAGTTGCATATAATGAAAAGTATATTAGCAATTAGTAATGAGTTGTCACACAAGCATTGTAGAGAAAATATTAAGACATTGTAAATGCTATAACTTTAATCAAAGTTTGCGAACAACAGTTACAATTGTGGAGAGACAAGGGATGGGAATCTTTGTTGAGTAAAGCTTTTTTCATTTTGCCAAAAGCTTAATATTACCATTTTGAATATGGATGATATGTTTGCAATTCGCAGGCGGCCACGATGGAGAGTTGAGCACATGACAAATTTGCATTACTATCGAATTGAATTGTTTTATACAGTGATAGATATGCAACTTTAAGAACTTAATACTCATTTCGCTACTTAATACTCATTTCACTGAGGTTAGTACTGAGTTGCTTCTTTGTATAACATGTTTAAATCCAAATAATTCATTCTCACTTTTGACAAGCATAAGTTTCCAATTTGCCCAGTTTTATCCATCTGATTTTTCTGCACTTGAGTTGATGATAATTGAAAACCAGGTTGAGACTTATATTATTGACATGTGTTCTTGTGATGAATTTGCTGAGTTACAAGGAATTAGTGATTTGGCTAAGAATTTAATTCAGTTTAAAAAAGACATTTTGTATTCGTTGGTGTATAAGAACATCTTCAATGATGCTCTTTATTTTAAAAAGCATCTTTCATATAAATAAAGAGCATCTTGTTTAATTTCTAAATATAAAGAACAAATTTTTTATTCAAATCCAATGGACTCTTTAAATTTAATGAAGATGTTCTTTATTTTCATTAGGAGAGAGAATTAATAAATAAAATGTATAAAAACATGTAGTTTTTTTAATTAAAACTAGAATAGAGAGTGAAATTTGACTTTCTAGATATGGAGAATCAAACTCACTCTTTAATTTATATTTAAAGGATAAAAAGTCAGTTGGACTCTTCTTATTTTTATAGATAGACTCTTTATAATAAAAAGTTTGAGTCATATAAGAGTTCTTTAGAGATGTTCTAAACTTATAAAACTTGCATTGATTTTACTAGCTGTAACTGTAACCGTTGAAATGACTTTTTCTACAATGAATATTGTGAAAAGTTTGTTACACAATAGATCAATTAATGAATGATTGCTTGATCACTTATTATTTTATGAAATATTATCTTCTCGTAATTTTCTCCTTAATTACAGTCATATAGAGATTTATATCCTATAATATTTAACATAAATTGAATATTAAAATAGACCTTTGTTATATTATTTTTGTTATTATTTAACATGGCACGATTAAAACAATCTTCCACTTAAATATCGCCATTGGCCTCTGGACAAATGGAGATAATATCTAAAGAAATATTGGTGCAATTTGTCTGATACGAACAGCACCCCCACCCCTCGGATACTCCGTCTCCCATTTTATTATATGTCAACCAAACATGAAAAACTAAACAATTTTTAATTTATTTAGAAAGTAGAAAAGCACTAGAATAATGAATTAATTAATTATGATAAGAGAAATTATCCAACTACACCATCAACTCTTATCATACTAGGGATGAGCACGAGCCGAGGACCCCTCTCTCTGACCCCGACCCGAAAGCTCAAGGGGATTCCCCAATCCCAATACGTAGTCCGAATGGAGAATTCGGGGAATCCCCGAATTAGGCCCAATCACCAAACAAGAGAATTCGGAGAATCCTCGAAATCCCCATTTGAGGTTTTGCATTATAATTTTTTTAAAATTTTTAATGATTAAAAAAAATTATAATGAATCAAAATATCAAAATTATAATTATGATAAATTATACAAATATGTAAATATATTATATATTAATGGTATAATATTATGTATTATTGTATTGAGTAACAAGTATTAATATATAAATATATGATATTATGATTACGGATAATAGCATATTATGTATAATTTATAATATATTATAATAAATTTTAAATAAATTATACATATATATTACAATGTCTTATTAATATTCTAAATAATACATAATGTATTATTACATATGATACATTATACATATATATTATACATATGATACATTATACATATATATTATAATAAATTCTAAATAATTAATAATTATCATAATATAACAAGAGCAATTAGGTAATGGAATTGAAATAATGATTCAACGAGGAACAAAAAAAATTTATAATGGTTTATTGATTTATTATAATCAATCAAAATATCAAATGAT
This sequence comes from Pistacia vera, assembly GCF_008641045.1. NCBI lineage: Eukaryota > Viridiplantae > Streptophyta > Magnoliopsida > Sapindales > Anacardiaceae > Pistacia > Pistacia vera. Next base: position 117,952 of record NW_022196765.1, on the reverse strand, counting down.
ACATTATACATAAATAACATATGTATTATATATATAAAATGATACATTATACATATATAACATATTTATTATGTATTACAAATATTTATAATGATTTATTATATTTAATTTAGTTTTATTTATTACCTATTTGTATATGGTTTCATAAAATATTCACTCAATTATAATTTGTTTTTATATAATTTATGACTTCATTGATTGATTTTCAACTATTAAAATTAATATAAGATTAAAATGGTTAAAATTAAACCCCTCTCTCTCTCTCTCTCTCTCTCGCCCAACCCAAATCCCGAATAATTCAGAAAAACTCTGTCCCGTTCGGGATGGGTCCCCGCGGGGATGGGTATTATGTCCATCCCGATATCATACTTTAACAAAAAATTGTTAACATCGGAATCCCAAATAATTCAAGGAAACTCCGTCCCGTTCGGGATGGGTATTATGTCCATTCCGATATCATACTTTAACAAAAATATTGTTAACATCGGAAATTGGATCCCAAGGTCAACTAAAAACACTATTCTGATTTAGATTTTCTTTTTCTCTCTTCTTCTGGACCAATTCCAACTTCTCCTGATAAGATGAAAAACACAACATCAATAGCTCAACCGACGTTGGAGGTCGGTGGCGTTAGCTCATTGACACTCAAGTTACTCAAGTATTATCAATGGTAGCTCGTTGGTGAGCTTTGAGAACAGTGAGACCAAGAAGAGACCTTCTTCCTTGAACCAATGCCCTCGTTCAAAGTATTTTCTCTAAGTGAGTGCCATAGAATTTAAGAACTTATCTCCGGGGGTGTCTTTTCCTTTATATATTATTGGGGTTTCCTCTGGTTAGTGCCATTTGTCCAATTGAGTTTAGGCCACGTGTCCTTTCACAACTGTTTTAAGGGGTAAGCAAACTTTCTTTTTGATGGATTGTACAAACCATTCTCTTTACAATGCATTTGGTTCAAGAAATATTATTGGGAATGTTATATTAATGGGAAAATAAATTTTCTTAAAGATTACTAGAAATGTATTTAATTATATTTGAATAAATTGGTGGATATGTTATATAGATTATTGAATTATCCTTCTTTTTTAATATTATTATTCAAATTATTTCTTTTAACCCTTTACACTTAAAATTTTGCTAAAACACTCTCGTCACAATAAAAGTTTAAATTTAAACAAAATCATCCCACCCACCCAAGTCAATGCCGACCGTTGACCACCACTATCGGTCGCGGCCAGCGGTGACCTAAACGACGCACAATTAATCGGATCTGGCCACTATGCGTCGATCTAGCCATTAACGAAGGCCAGATCTACTTGGTCGTTCTCAAGTGGCAACGGTGGCCGACGTCAGAAGGTGGCTAAGGTGTTCTGGGTAAATTGTTTTCAAAACAAGGGTAATAATGTCCAAAAATTTTATTTGTTAGGGGGTAAAATCGTAACAAAATTAAGATTACCAAGTAATCTTAGAATACATAAAAAAATGGTAGTATTCAGATTACCATCTATATAACCAACACTAATTACAATTGGTTTTAGAAGATTACCGGAATATTTTATTACTTGAAAATTAAACATGGTAATGTCAGTAATATAAAATGACATTACTAGAGTAATCTCCATAACCCCCAACCAAACGCACCGGGTGCGTTTGGTTTAGAGAATATTATGTTAATGGAAAGATAGATTACCTTGAAGATTACTGTGAATGTTTAGTGAAATATGTTTGGTTAAGTTGAAATAAATTAGTGAGTATGTTATATTGATATGTTTGGTTAAGAGGTAAATGGGTGCGTATGTTATATAAATTATTAAATTGTTCTCTTTTTAAAATATTACTATTATTTTTTTAATCATTTTTTTAAACCCCTATATTTAAAATTTTGCTAAAACACCCCACCCATAAAATACTTCAATTTGTAGCAAAATCATCTCCACCCATTCCAAACCATTGCCAATAGCTAGTCACCACCGCCGATAGTCGCCGAAATGGTGTATGACTGGTTGAATCTGACAAGTCGTGTGCCGATAAGGTCGTTTTACGGCCACACATCTGGTCGTGATATAGCTATTTTTGGCCAGATCGAAAGTTGGAAATAGCCGGATCGCCGTGAATTTGGCCGAAAACGGCCAGATCTATTTTGGCCATTTTCGACCAGATACACAGTGGTCATGGATGGTTGAGGTTATTTTATTAACTTTTAAACTTTTTTGTGATTGGAGTGTTTTAACTAAATTCTCAAATGTAAGAGATCTAGGCTAATGGTTATTTGATAGACATTTGAAGGCAATTGTGTCTGAAATGATATTAAATTAAGGTTAAAATAGGTATAAAAATCAGATTACCTCGATAATTTTTTTAATAACATCCTCTGACAAGGTAATCTGATTACTCCTTATATTATCAAAATAAATACTATTTATAACAAAAGATTACCGTAATATTTTATTAATTACAAAAAAAAAAAAAAAAAAAAGAATTTTGAAAATCAAATGAAGATTACTGAAGTAATCTTATATAACCTCAAACCAAACACATCAATAGAGTAATCTTGATCGACATCAAAATTTAGATCGTAGACCGTGCATGTGGCCTTATCTCATATATCTCGCATTATGGATAGACCTTTTACCCGCCGTGCCTCAAATCGGGGCGAGATTCCCCAAAAATATCGAGGATGGGATTGGGGACGAGATGGAGGTCTCCCTGCCGCGCCACTTTAAATATATATAATAGTATTCCCCATATATCAATTTGTGCATGTGGCAGGCTTTTATTGGGAGATGTCATGTTATTACTTTAGAACTTCCCACACAAGATTTCTAATATATAAACAACACCAGCAGGCTTCTTTGTCTTTCAACCCTAGATCCTCTGTTTCTTTTGTCTCTCCTTAAAAAAAGTCTCTCAACTTTGAACCTCCACCGTGGTGGCGATCACTCTCTCACAACAATATATATATAAAATTAAAGGTATATAATGAATCATATATAAACATCACAGGTGAGATTGCATCTAATTGGCAATTATACAAAAACTTATTAAAGCTGGGAAAAAAAAGCTTTACTAGTAATAGGGGAAAAATTACTCAGCAATAATCAATTAAAAACATGAAATAATTGAAAGAGCTTTGGCTTAGATTGCAATAAATTAACCGCTCCAACGTGGTTGGATTATTAAGAAATAAAAAAAAAAAAAAATTATAACTAGTTGTCAAGATTACTTCTGCTCCTCATCATCTTCATCCAACTTCTTCCATCTCACCAAACATGACAGAAATTCCTGGACCTGTATATTAATAATGCATTCTAAGGATTTATTTATAACAACAAATTAAATAAAATAAAGCTGGAGGAGCAGAATTTCCACCTCTGAAGGGTCCCTAAGAGAGTAAAATGCTTTGCTTTCTTTGGGGACAGAAGATACCAGGATTCCATAACCTTGATTTCTCTCTCTCAACACCTAACAATATAAAATCAAAATTTTAATGTTAATGTTGATCAATCTTTTAAAAACAGATCCAGTACCCAATTGTTGAAATTACAGTGTTAAACCTTAAATGCATCTTCATCAGTCCTGTCATCCCCAACATAGATTGGGAGCACATCATCACTATTACTTAGTCCTGCACCAATAAAAAATATACAAAAGTTGACCCAACAAGTTTTGATGACCATAATTCTGCAAAGTCTAAAGAGGAGATGCATATACCAAGAGATTCAAGCAGAAATTCAACTGCTTTTCCTTTATTCCAGTCAATCACAGGACGCACCTCTAAAACCTAAAATAAAATGAAAATATGTCAGGGAAATATAAATTTGAAGAATAAAAACATTAGGCTTCCAAATCAAATACCTTCCGCCCATGAGTTAATCGCAAACGAGGATAGTCTTTAAGAATATCGTGGACACATTGTGCAATTGTAGGCCAATTCTGAAGTCAAAGAAGCAGAAAATATCTTATACCCAGTTATTTGATGAAATGCTAATTATGCTTCAGAAACATAGTAATTTTTACCTTCTCATCTACATTACGGTAATGTATAGCTGCACAAAACTTGTGATTCTCAACTTTTGCGCCTTGGATTTTTTTAGTGTTCTCAACAAGGGTTCTAAAAACCTGCACAAGCAGTATTTAGAATCATTTTTTTTTTCCCTAGATAACAAAAATACCTAATATTAGACAGAACAAAACAATTATGTACCTCATTGATCATAGGTATAAATTCTATAGCTGGTTGGAACAGATTTACTTCCTTACCCTATTACACATCCAAAGGAAATTGGGATCAACATAAAAACTTATTGTTGGATAAAATTTTCAACAGTGAAGCAAAATAATTGTAAGAATGAAATCTAGAGAAATCGAATTTATTTAAGAGCATTCTGGAGTTGATAAAAGGGTAGTCGGAATGGTGTAATAGTATGTCTTACCAGTTGGTCAGTTGATTTAATACAGTTAGGATGGTCATCAGACACAATGTTGTTGACAGGGCCCATAATGTCCATCCCGTGACTACCAGCATAAAAGAGTTCTGTTAGTCCTACCAATTCATAAACCTGATAAAAAATGGCATTCAATCAGATCCTAAAAGGAACCATATGACAATTATATACAAAAATAGATAAGCCTAATAAAACAAATTTCTACCTTATCCCGGCTTCTTCCACTGATAATTGCTGTTGGGAAATACTTTGCAATATTTCTTACAGCAAAGCGCATCTACAAAACAATGTCTAACTTCAATAGAAGCTCAAGCCAGAAAACGATTTCTTTTTAAGAAAAATGTTTTACATACAGCAAATTAAGTGCATATATTCTTACACCATCGGACATAATTGCACGATCTGGGTCATCGACTATTGGCGAAAGAGTCCCATCGTAATCTAAAAACATTGCAATTTTTTTGTTCTTTGCAAAATTTGTAATCTGCTTAAAATAGTCAAGGGCCGATGGATACTTAAGCTGCAAAAATAGAAAGCAGAGAGAATTGGGGAAAAGATAAGTACTAACAACTCAATGTCCAAAAGTGTTAAGTTAAAATATGGTGTGTATGGATTATTATTATCAACAACAATGATGTTTGTTTACCATCCAGGAACGGTAAGCAGTCTCAGAATCATCCGGAGCAACCTCAGAATTGAAATCCTTAATTAGCTTCTTGCGAGGAGGTGATGATGATTTCATGGCGTCGAGCCACCCATTGGACCTAACATCATCAAGTTTTCCAGGCTTTTTTCTTGGAACTGTGACATACTTGCCAGAAAATGATGGTCCTGCCGAGGAGTAAGGCAACAAACTAGAATGTATCCCCAGTTTCGACTTGTTTAACGGTGAAGGATCGGTGAGAACAGGAGAAGCATGATTTGACTTCAACTCCATTTTATCCAGATTACTCAAAATGTATAAACTAAATGTTTGATATTAACAGCAACTTGGTCAAACAGAGATATGCCCCTGAATTTTATTTTATTTTTATTTTTTTCACCCAACTCTTTTGTCTATGAAAAACCACCTCTTCAACGTTTTCTTGTCACTGCTGGTCGGTGAGCAGTCCATCAAGCGCAGGCTTCCTGAAAACTAAAGATGAAACATTGCATAAATTTTAATCCTCATCCTCATAAGGATTTCAATCAAAACAGAACCCATTTTCATTTAAATCTCCATACCTTTTCATCTCCAAAGCTACACCGCATTTATAGCAACTGACTGAACATATTTATGCAAGAATCCTTGAGAAAGTGAAGTCCGACCAAAATTCACCTAACTTCAGCCTGAACTATAAAATATTATTGTAAGATTCCAATTATTTTTAATACATACAATTCAATTAAGATCTGTTCAGCAGTACAACTCAATGAAACTAAGCAACAAGTTCACAATGCAAGTCTTTAATACTCATGTGAAAATGTTCACCAATCCTTTTAAGACTAAGAAGCTAACTTGGCAACCATGGCACACTGAAAAAGAAAAATGGAATCAACAATGTACACATAAACTTGATTATGAATATACTAAGTTTAATATAATTTACAACATATGAAAAGAAATGTAGACCACGAAATTTGAGATCCAGGAAGAAAATTATAAATAACAAAAGTCCATCATCTCCATTTATCCTTCAACCTTACCTACCACGCCATCTGTCACTCGTAATTATAATTATGGTCTTGGATGCATCAGAGTAGACAAATAAAACGTCAGATCACCCGTTTGGCTCATATTTAAATATTATATATATATGTGTGTGTGTGTGTGTGTGTGTGTGTAGACCATAGATTTAACAAAGACGGTAATTTCATTCTGTAGATCTAATGCATCGCTTTCAAATTAAAAAAAAAAAAAAAAAGAAAGCCAAAGCTTAATTTATGTCGCAATGAAAAGACAATCCAACTACCAAAACGGCCATAGACTCTTACCCCCAGGTCCCCCACCATGAAAACAAATAATAAAAATACTTTCTGAAAACTATATATACATATAAATTGCATAATCAATCATCAGCAAAAGTCAATACTGATGAAGGTTCTGGGCTTGATGAGAAGCCATAATTATTGAGGAAAATTACATGGGAAAGTGCATGAGCATTTCTTTTTCAAAAGAAAGTGATTAGGAAACCTTGTTTTCGATATTTCAACATCTTTTACTTGTTCACAGCAACTGACGAAACAGAAACTTTTAACAAATAAAGAAAAATGAACAACAAATGCGCCGTCAAAATCATATCTTTTTAAATATTCATATTGGATCCTCCACGGTTAAAAAAACAAATCAAAAAATCAATTTCCCAAAAACTATAGGAGATATCTTTAACTATTACTAAAATGGACCCACAACCAAAATCAATAATAAAAACAAATAAAATAAGAAAACTTCATATGAAATCCATTATTTAAAAACAGTAATAATAATAATAATAATTTTTTGCCATTTCATATCGTGAAAATCAACAATTCTTTGTCTTTAATCCTTTCCAAAACATGGCGACTTTGTTGCATGCCTCGCCGTAAAAACGTAAAAGGTGAACAAATGATTTTTCCAAAACCGAAGAATCAAAGATCTCAGGGAAGCAATAAATAAATAAAAAGCAAATAAGGATCGTAAAAGCATTGTAAGGGTTAAAGAGAGGAGAATTTCAGATTCAATATGAATACGTACCGGCAGATTCAGAAATGAGAGGAATGCAAAAGCTCCTTTCTCTCACCAACCAAAAACAAAAGTGTTGAAACCAAAGAGACCAATGAATAAATAAAAAGAAAAGGGTAGTGAGGTATATGAAAGAAAAAGGATGACCTCAAATGAAAGTTGAGAAACCCTAACGACGGAAAGAAGAGAAAAAGAAGGAAGACAATGAATGTGATTTATAGAGTTTGATGCTAGACGTGCTTAACAATCCAACACCTTCGCAAATTTTCACCAAATCTCTATTTTCTCTTTTATTATTATTATTATTTAATTAAATACTTTACTATATACGGGTTTCACTTTCAACTGTTGTATGTAAACCGACACGTGTAGGTGAAACATGTAAATGTTTTATACCATGACACCTGTGAGCGTATCTAAGTGACGTGGCCACGTGTCACTTCAGATGTCCATGCTTCACAGACGGGTTTTCTATCTGTATCTCATTTAGTACCACTTAGCGGCCGTCGGTGACGGAAATATTTACCTTTTTTTTATTAATAGATAAAAAAAAAACAATTCAGGTGTTGAGAGATAAAAGACTCTGGAGGTGTCACGTGCAAAATTTTACAAAGTATATGAAAGGAAAATGGTTTTGCATTTTTACGGCCGAAGTTGCACTAATCTCGTGAGGGATGTCACGTGGCCCGCGATCTGAGCTGGCAAATGGGGTTTGGGGTTGATAACAAACAAGTGGTGGAGCCCAAAAAAAGTTGGATCACAATGGAAGGTTCTATTCAGGCAGTAAAATTGTCTACTTGGCTTTGTTATTTTTACCAGCGGTTGGGGTTTGACTTTATGGTATCGTAAATGGTAATTTTATTTTTTTAACATTTTAATTTTACAAGTACATAAAGAGCTTGAGCTTGTTCAATTGAAAAGAAGGGTGGTTGAGGTTAAGGTGCATATGACTTTTATCATGGGTGAATTCTGGAATGGACTAACTAAAAATAGTGTTTATTGTTTTATTTAAATTAACCAAATTAGACGTCACATGGTGATATTAATTATAAGTTACTAATCATAGATGATTGGCCATTAAAACTTCGAGGTAATGCTTGAATTCTAACGACATTTGACTTTGACAAACTTACATATTATTCACTCACGCTTTCCCATTAGTTTCATTTCTTCAATTTCCCAACATCTTATTATTACTGGTTAATTTTCATAAATTTTGACTATGTTTTTTAAAGGATTCATTTGGTCATAGGTCGGATCCGAGAGTCTTTAATGACATCTTATGCTACTATGGATTATAGGTTTACACGGGTTTACTTTTACTCCCTAAGAATAAAGGTATTCACTTGTATCTAGGGTTATTCTTAACCATATACTTCAAATTGGATTGAATTATTATCAAGATATTGTCTATTTTAGACCCAAATATGCATAAGTTTGTTTTTAAAGTTCACGCAAGTGTCCTTGACCTAAAACACGTTTTAACAACTTAGAAACTCACGTGATATTTTACTAATTTTCGTTTTTTCTTCTTTCAAGCAATGCGGAACGTCACACCTTAACTCATAAAAATCAATATATATATGGAATGAAATTAAAATATTAGGTAAAAGTGAAATTGAAAATAGAAATAGGAGGTGAGGGTAAGGGTAAGGTTGAGAAACTTCAAACTGTGACTTCATGATGTGACTATTCCATAGATTAGACAATTTAAAAACAATAGTGTTAATTTGTTTACATAAGTCTGCTTTAGCATACGACGGTAGCTTTGCTTAATCAAATCTCATTTAATTTAGCATGTGTTTAGTGTGACTGACTTTTGAGACATATTAATTAAACGTAAGAACTTAAGTATTTTCTTTAATTATCAATGATGAAATAGAAAATAATTTAACTCTTTAGTTACAGGTTTATGAATTTTTGTTTTATTCTTTAAACATTCACGCACTCTTAATACTCTACTTTAAACCATTTATACCAAAATGAGGTTGAAGCACAAAGATCAGAAAGGATATATTAACTAAAAATATAGTTAATACAAAATAATAATTTTTTTTTAATACGAAATTCAGTTAATAAACCTACAGACATTACAAATCTTATATTAAAATTATTTTTATAATCTTAATTGCTAGTAGTAATAAATAACAAATAAAAAACTATAAAATTATGTACATAGATTTTGTTTGGGCAACAAGCAGTAAACATACTCTATAGATTCTAAATCAAGTAACAAATCTTTTGTCTTCTGTTTTAACATTAAAATTTAGTTTTCCTGCTTTAATTCTACTAAACCAGGCTATGTATTATTAACATTTGCTTTCTTAATTTATTCTTTCATGAAACACGACCCGCATTAACAATTCTATAATATCTGTTAATATATTCGATTATCACTTTCAAGTTATAATAATTTATAAATTATTTTTATGTCACATTTGGATCATAATTTTAATTATATATATAAAACAATTAAACAACTTTTGAGATAGTTATAAGATATTTTGATGATCGATGAATAATAAAACCAAAAACATATATAGTAAAAAAAGAAGAAAAGGAAACAACTGCAAACAAAGACCAGTACGGTAGATATAGCCACCTCGGATACACGAGGTATAACTTTGTCCACATACGGGAGCACACGGTTGGCCTGCCACCTCCAATCATTAATGTTAAAACAGCTGACGTGGACACATACCTTTCTAGATGGCGACTAACTACGTTCCATTTTAAGTGTAGGTCCCATAAAGTTGGTGGATGAGGTGGCGGTGATGTCATGATGAAACGTTAAACTAGAGACTGAGTCAGTGCTGAGTAGACAGAAAATGGGTGGCCCTTTATGTGCATTAAAAGTCGTTTTGAAGAAGAAAGTAAAATTAATGGAGAAGAAAGAAGCAATAGATGTTTCCATTACGAATCTTTTTTAAAGACTCGGACTTGCAGTCATTTCTATTCAATTTGAATGATTGGGGCTTTGTTTTAGGACATGCACCAATTGATTAGATTACTTTCAAAGAAATATAAAGGACAAGAGCTTCTCGTTTTAGTCATTTAATTATTGAGCAATAATTTTATAAATGTTGAATATGAAAGATGATAAGAAATGGTTGCTGAAAAGGTGGCCTGATTATCAGACTAAAGCATTAAGTATTTGCCATTACTAAACGCTAATTAGATTTAGAATGTGGGCTTTTCATATTATAAATTAGAATTGACAGGTTGGGGTAGGGTGCTAATGACAAAAAATATGAATTATTTGAACATATAGTTGTCGGCCACTTTGTGATTTGTCATCTGTTCATGTGTTAATCGATTTGTATAGAAGAGGTCAATTCCAATAGGGTTTCACGTGGGAGTTGAAACATATATATATATATATGCATGGGGCATCCACCTTGCTATTAGTTTTTATGATTTTAATAAAATTATGATAGAAATATTTTTGTTATACCAATGTTGTCATATTTATAAAATGAAAGAAAACCAGCAACGCCTTACAAAAAGTCATACAAAAAAACAATCTTTATCCTTAAAATTTATGATTGTCTCTTTCTTTCTCTCTTTTTCCCTTCTTTTAAGAGCAGAGATTATCTCTTTGTATGACTCTTTGTAAAGCTAGTGTTACTTATCAATTAATAATAGTACATGTGTTTGTTTTGTATATTAATTATGCGTAATTTTCTTTAATTCAGGCACGGTATAAAATACAAAAGATCGATGAAGATAGGCTTTGAACTTCAATAGTGTGAAGGAACAGAGAGATGAATTGGCAAGAAGGTTCAAGGGATAAGATATATTATTAATGGCAACAATGAGTAAATCTGCAATTGCAATTGCAAGTTGGTGAACATTACTCATATAATGCAGCTAGGTCGATCGCCCAGGCCATGTGTAGCCTCCCAACTTGTACTAAAAATACATACACTTGTAGATATGTTAAACTTTGCTTAAATGGATAAGGAAAACTTGACTGACTGGTGGAATTAATCTAATATAATTAACCTTATCCACATCCAACTCTAACAATTCTAAACTATTACAAATTGTTATGTTAGCAACACAACAGTCTGGTTTAGCTAGTGATTATGTGGTGAGTGCGATTGTAATTCCATGAGCAAAAATATCTTAACAGACAAATACTGTATGGTTTTTGCAGATAACGTATCAATTATGCCAATGGCATTGGCATTGGCACCACCACCTTCAATTCACTACTTTAATGCTCAATACATAAATAATTTTAGCATCATTTTGAGTGGCCAGTTGGGCTCAATTCCTATTTTTCATTTGTCATGGTCCGTGCTTAAGATTGTTTGATTTTTAGGCCTATTCGACGTTTGATTCAGGATAGCTTCTCCCATAATCATTCATGTCGTAATCTAAAACCCAACAAGTATTTAACAAATTAATTTGAAAAATGATTAATGAACAATCTGATTATGAAATAATTTATTTTATAAAAAGATTCTAAAAGTAGCTATTTGTAACTTTTAGAATTCCAAAGTTGCTTTTAAAAGGGTAATTTTCAAAAACAATCTAAGGTTAACATGAATTCTATCTTTTTTTATAAATTATTTTTTAAATAAATAAATAATATAATAAAAAATAAAAAGCTTTAGAATTGGCCAATGGAGTTGTGGCTCGACGTCAGCCACGGACAATGGCCAGATGCGCCTTTGATGATAGGGTCTGGCCACCTTTGTCAATTTGCCAGCTAGAGACACTCCGGCCATTTCTATAATCTTATTACCTTTTTTTTGTTTTAAGTAATTTATTAATTGAAAAAACTTATTTGAAAAAGAAACCTAATTTAGTCATTTTACATTTGCCACCTATTATTTTTCAGAAGTAAAAGCAATTTAAAAGTTTAGCAAAACAAACAACTTTTTTTTTTTTTTATCAAAAGTTGATTATCTGTAAAATTGTACTAAAAATGATTAAGTTATAAGAATTCAAAATTAACCCTAAAAATGTTAAAAAGGGAAATGATTTTTTTGACGTATTTACTAACGGGGTCGACTGAGATAGGAGGTAGGAGTTCAATACTATTTCTTTTTTACCCCAAGCCGCCAACCTCTTGTTTTATTGGCCGGTTTGAATATATATTTTCATTTTTGACAATTTTATCCTTCAATGAATCAATATACATAAAACAATACAAAAGACAAGATTATACGCACAATTTTCTCTAAACACCCCATTTTAATTAAACAAAAGTTATGTTAGTAAATTATCTAAAAAGCATTTTTACACGAAGAATAAGAAAATTTTTTCTAAGTTAAAATTGAATGTTAGAATTCTGGAAAATAACGCAGAACATATTCATATCCAATAAACTATTTATTGTCTGGCTAAATAGAGTAAACGACATGTTCCCACCCAAGGGTTGACGAAATGACAAGTTTTCACCCTTGGCTTCATAAATTTCATATTCTCACCCTTAAATTAACATAAAATCATTTAATAAAACGGTCATAAGGTAAATTGGCCATTTCCATCGCAACAAACCTGAAATAAAAATAAAAATTTCAAAATAACCTTTCACGTCTCAACTCTCAAAATTGACAAAGTGCGGCCTTCGCTATCACCGTCGGCAACCGTTTAGAGCTGATTTCGGTCGATTTTCTCACCAAAATTGATAGAAATCATCACCTTATCTTTTCCCAAGTGTTTTTCAGCCTTAATAGCCCTCAATTTGACCAATTTTTGCCGATTCTCGCAACCCAGCTCCATCGCATGTGACAACCATTTCCGACCTATACCCGGCATCGTTGGTCTTCCCTAAAACCACCATCTTCCTCCCCTCAGCCCTTATACCAAAACCCCTATGACACCTTATCGTTTACTTTATCAATCGCCGGCCACCGCCACCTTTTGGTCTGCGATTTCTCAAGCTTTTTCTAGTCAATCCTTATTGGAAATAACCCCCATCACCACCCATTGCTTCTTCGGCATCTGATCTCCAAAACCCCCCACCAACCTGACCCTGTTAACTTGTCGATCGCTGTCTACCTCTCCTTAGCATTTCGTTTCTTTTTTTTTTTTTTTAAATAAAAATTGAAGAAAATGGTGTTATTGAAAAATATTTGAAAGTAAAATGACTTTTTTCTAATTCTATTAATTTTGGAGTTAAAAAGTAACTTATTAGTTTATTTGTTAAGGACAGTATGATAATAGCACTTTATATACTGTGTTAGAACCAAAAATCTCTAAGGGGGTTAATTTAAGCTGAGAATTTGTAATTTATGAAACCATGGGTGGGAACTTAGATTCGCCAAGCCTTGGGTGGGTAGATGTCATTTACTTGGCTATATAAGATAAGCTATAACCCAAATTAAAGGAGTACTCGACTTTTTTCCACCCAAATAATGGCTTAATAACATTTTCCCACCTACAAACTTTTAAAACACTACTTTACTACCCAAATTTATATTTTATTTCTGATTCCGATATCGTTGCAACCCTACACCACCATCATTCTCTTTCTTGATTATCATTTACTAGAATCTCTCAAACCTTACTCCTGCCAACCCTGTCAATCACCAACAATTAAACAACTAGGGTTTGTGTAGCCGTCCCTCCCAAGTCAAATTCTGAATAATCTCAACTACAAAAATCCAAACTTTCACTACCAAAAGACTAATCCACTTTCCTTTTTCAAAAGCCTCAACAACTTGAACCGAGTTTGTTCTATGTTCGCTGCTAGAATATAAATTTGGATAGTAAAGTAGTATTTTAAAATATGTAGGTGAAAAAATGTCATTAAGCTATTATTTGAGTGGAAAAAAAATCTTTAACTTAAATTAAAGTGAACAAAATAAAATAAACAGAAAGACTACACTTACAAAAGGGTTTACAAATGAGTAATATTACACATACATCATTTCTCATACAACATTATGTGGCAAGATATGATTGACTAATTTAAAGTTAAAATTAAACTTTCATCCAATCATATCTTGCCACATAATATTGTATGAGAAATGTTGTATGAGAATGATGTATGTGTAGTATTATTCTTTACAAATAGCCCCATACAAAGTTACCCGTCAGATGATGTGCCACATCATCGCTTGCCAACTTCGCCTTTTGTAAAATATTTAATAATTAATTAATTAATTATATTAATTAAAATATTTTAATTAACCCAAATATATATATTTAAAAAAAAAAAGATTCTAAAATACTTCTCAACAGCACTAAATCAGAAATCCCCAATTCCTTTTCAAATAACAAACTGTAACCACCACCGCCAATCTCAACCGCACCACTGCTGCCTATCCTCTTCCACCACCACTCACAACGACACCGCCGCCCTCAACCACCGTTTATCCTCTTCCTCTTCCAACATCACTATCAGCCGAAATCCCCAATTTCCTCTCAACCGCACAGTTGCTTCTAGCCGGTGATTCATCGGGCATTTTCAATTTAATTAAATTGAAGCGAATTTCAATCTTTAAAAGAGATGATAACCTTTTATAAATTAGATAATTTTATAGTCAATTTTAGGTGTAAGCACTTCACCTCACTGAAGAGATTTTGTATTAGGTGGCTGCTTCATGTCCAATGTAGAAGCATTCAACAAAGAATGGGGAATGTCCTTAAAATCAGAAAGATATGTATCAAACATTGTTCGATCGCCTTTTAAGTTTTTTCCAAAAATGGAACCACCAACCATTATTGGCCATTTCAATTTGCTTAGTTTTAAGAGACGAAAAGCCCAATATTAAGCTACTAAAGTGAAACTAGTTAAACGATTCAACTCAATACATGTGCGAATCTACATTATTCGCAACAGTGTTGTCACTCCCAATTAACCAGTTCCCCAAGACAACTGAATTAAAGGCTTTTATACCAATAACACCAGATTCATCAAAATTATACCCTAAACCATAACAGCTGATGATCAACAATTTACAAATCAACCCAGAATAATGGGAAGACTTAACCTGTATCCAAGAACACAGAATAAATACACGTACACTCATTCTTCACAGATGCGAATTTTTGCAGCGTTTGAATTCACCAAGCACTTCCTCCTCCCTAAGCCCAACAAGAAATTGGGCTAAACCTTCAAGAAACAAAGCTGCCTGATACAAACTCAACCCACTCACTATCTCCGTAATCACACTCTTTCTCAACCTATTCGCATCCATAAACACACTCACCATCTCTTCCATCGCTTCCTTCATTGCCTCTTCAATCCTTTCTCTTTTCCCTTCACAATCCGCCCCCCAATCCTCTGCTATCCTTCCCACAAAACCACCCTGTACCTTCTTAATTCTGCTCATCAATGCAGGCACCATTAGTCTTAATCCACATTCTATTTGATCGATGTGATTCATCAAGTGTTTGGATACATTCTTCCACGCCATCATCACTTGCCACGGTCTATCAAGACCAGCAACAACACCATCGCAAGAGTCATTTTCTTCTCCTTCCTCAGTTTCTTGATCAAGAAAGGATCTTAAAAGGTTGGTGAAGAGATAGGGGTGGAGATCACCGAGAAGGAGAAATGGTATTTCAAGAGAGTTGCGCCAAGAAGGGAAGAGAAGTTGAGGGAGGTTTTCTTGGGAGGCAGCGAGATCCAAGGTGTCATAGTAGGCGAGGAAGTGATGAAGGAGGATATCAATGCGTGAGTGGAGAAGAGTTGGTGAAGAAGATGAAGAAAGGGAGAGTTGAATGAGAGGGAGGTGGGTTTTCTTGAGAGTTTTAAACCATTTTGTGTAGTAATCTTGGAAGGAAAGTGTTTGTGGTTTTTTCCGAAAGAGAGAAGAAAAAGGCTTAGGCTTTGGCATCCTTTTTTGGTGAAGAAGATTTTATTTGATCTGCATTTGGTGTGACTGGATGTTTTCTGTTCTGTGCTTTATAGCTGAGCAGAGGTATATATGGAGGGAGGGAACATTTGCCAATCGGGCATAATATGGGCTTTCTAAGCGAAGTATGGACTTATGGTGGGCCTTGGCACTTAACAGAGATAAACGCGCCCACATGTGACGTGAAACTGCAGCAGTAAAAGTAACAAAGATAAAAAGGCGCCAAAAAGGGTAAAGCATTAGCACAGTGCAGCGCATATTAAGGAAGACAATATTTCGAAACGGTGCCGCATTAGGTAGTACTACTCACTCACCGACACCCCACTCCATGGATATTTATATCTGCATACAGTTAATTTTACCCTCTCTCTCAACACCACGCTTAAAATCCTCCGTACTTTGTTAAAACAAAAACACCAAAACCCACTCTCTCACTCACTTTCCTTAATTAAAACCATAAATTCCCACTCTCTCTCTCTCAATGTCTTCCAAATCCATCAATATCTTCATCTTCATCTTATTTCTACTCAGATTAGCATCTTCTGATCGAACCTCAGACTGCTCCAACCGTTGGATCTACATCAGACCGTTACCATCACGTTTCAATTTTGATCTCCTCTCAAACTGCTCTGCGTACCCTCTGTTTGACGATTTCTGTTCTTATTTACCCAATCACGGCCTCGGACCCAAAACCCATAACCATTCTCTCAGCTGGTACCGCACTGACCCAATCTTGCTTGAACAATTTTTTCACCGGAGAATTCTTGAATACCCTTGTTTAACTCAAGATCCCACTCTTGCCAACGCCATTTACCTCCCTTATTATACTGCCCTTGACGCTTTAAAGTACTT
This sequence comes from Pistacia vera, assembly GCF_008641045.1. NCBI lineage: Eukaryota > Viridiplantae > Streptophyta > Magnoliopsida > Sapindales > Anacardiaceae > Pistacia > Pistacia vera. The sequence goes on along the minus strand of NW_022196765.1, from coordinate 101,138 downwards.
GTACGGACCCGAAGTCAACTCCAGCAATCAACACGGTCTTGAATTATACAATTTCTTACGCAAGGACGTTCCTCATATATGGGATCGCCACGCCGGTCACGATCATTTCTTGGTAATAGCAAGACCCGCCTGGGATTTTTCACAACCTTTTACTAATGATCCTCCCGTTTGGGGAACTTCGTTTCTTGAACTCGCTGAGTTTTATAATGTAACGACTTTGATTCCTGAGGGACGAGCTTGGGGTTGGCAGGAACAAGCGGTGCCTTATCCCACCAGTTATCATCCATCAAACTCCGTCGTTTTGGGGTCGTGGTTGAAACGCGTGAGAAATTCAAGAAGAAATAGTTTAATGTTGTTTGCCGGAGGAGGAGGCGTTGCTGCGACTCCAAATATTAGGAGAAGTATCAGAAATGAATGTGAAGATAATAGTACCGAGATTTCTGGAGGGTATTTTAGTAAAGTTTGTGAGATTGTTGATTGTTCAAATGGGATTTGTGAGCACGATCCGATTAAGTATATTAAGCCAATGTTGCAAGCCAATTTCTGTTTGCAGCCTCCGGGGGATACGCCGACAAGGAGGTCAACATTTGATGGGATTCTTGCTGGTTGCATACCCGTTTTCTTTGAAGAACAATCTGCCAAATCACAGTACGACTGGCATTTACCTCAACATATTTATGACGAATTTTCAGTGTTTATTCCGAAGGAGGATGTTGTGTTTAAAGGGTTGAAAATTGTTGATGTGTTGATGAGTATGCCAAAATATAAGGTGAGGAGAATGAGGGAGAAAGTTATTGAATTGATACCAAGAATTATTTATAGAAGACATGATAGTACTCTTCCTATGAAGAACATCAAGGATGCTGTTGATATTGCAATTGAGGGTACTTTACACAGGATCCAATCTAGGCTCAAATCAGTGTCAGTTCAATGACCTCACTTCTTTCTATTGTAGAACATTATTCATTATTCGTCTTTTTTGTTTACTACTTTGTACTTTATATTGTATTGTTTCCCGCAAACACGTCTGAGGAAACACAGTACTTGTATTGTATCTTAATTCGTAAGTTATAACAATACATGTTTATGACTTTGAAGATAAATAATTTAAGTTTATTAGGAGCGCCACAACTTTGAAGTAAAAAATCCAAACAAACAAAAAAGAGCTAATGGAGATTATGCGTTGGCGACCTCCTCAGTCATTTGCAGGACATATGTAATGAGAAACACCAACTGCCCGCGGAACAACTTTTCTCCTCTGTGATTTTCATGTTCAAGTAACTTTTCATCCCCATCTAAGAATAACAGAGCCCCAAGTTAGACCAGCACCAAAACCTGCTGCCACGATAGTATGGCCTGACTTCACCTTCCCGCTTCGAACAGCTTCATCCAACGCCAATGGTATTGATGCAGCACTTGTGTTACCATAATTCGCTAAATTTGATATAACTCGTTCTGATGGGACTTCTAAACGTGTTGCAACTGCATCTAGGATCCTTTGGTTTGCCTGCATTTTATCGAAACCTCTTATCAGTACTTGAATATTCTTTCATCCACAAAATCTCTGTTTCTAATTGAACCACAGAAAAATATATGTATAAAATGTTCAAGTTGAGAAATCTCAAGAGTGAGTTTGAAAGTCTATTTAACATCTTACATCTCTGCATTATTTCGCAGACTTCTTTCCTATATGACTAATCTGATAACTAAGCAGGTATGACCTGCCAAGATATTTTGAAGATAAGTATATATTTATAATGCTGAATTAATCAAATAAGATATGCTTTGCACATGATTTTTTACTGATGCTGACATTATATATCAAATTGTAATAATCAATGAAAGTTTCATCCTTCTCTGTTGCAAGCAAGAACCTCTAATTCCTATAACATGAAATTTGCGCCTAAAGCCGAAGCTCTCCATGATCTGAACCTTTTCAGTGGGGTTTTCTCTAATATGACAAGATAATGCATGATAAAGAATACAGACAGCAAAAAGATCTCATCTGACTGGCCAAACTCATACACCTCCAGGTGGAAGGTGAATATAAATCAAACCAAACAAAATACTTATTATGTAGACTCCATATCTCATACCTGATGAAGCAGTAACCAATCAATGCTGGACATGTTTAGACCAGCCTTTTGAAGGGAAGACTCAATTGTCTGTGGCACAACTCGCACGGCAAAACGGAAGACTTCTTTGCCATTCATATGAATGCATGAATAAGATGACTGCTTCGGGGGGAAGCCTAACACAGATCCATTAGATCCCAATACATCATCAATGTCATTTCTTTTGATGCCAGCATTTAGATGTCTGCAGTAATAAACATTAAAGCTCAGTTCCCTTCCTCTTAGCAAGAAACAAAAAGTTCTCTACTGAAAAATGTTGAGCACATACCTTTGGCCTCCACCATCACTATGCAAGTCAAAACTAAATAAACCATCCTCCTCAATGTCACAGGCCTGCAAAATCATTGAATTGCAACCGGAATGAAGTTTTATCAAGAAAAAATGAGCAGTTTCCAATTAATAATTCTTAGCCAATACTCATATAANATTGTTATTATGCATGCATTGTACAGTTTTCAGTAGATGTTACAGAAGAGGAGCATAGTGGGTTTACTTACTGAGCAATTAGTGCTCACCTTGTTGTTTTCAATGTTTTTACAGGTAATAGGTGAGATGTGGTCGCTTGGAACGTGACACAGCTGAAGGGTTGGGCAACACTGTCGAGTTGATGTTTTGTGACTTTATTATATTTTATAAAGATTTGTATTTAAAGAAAAATTAGTTATGGGCCCATTATTTTATACTTGTCTACATGTATATTTTCTTATATATATTTTGTGAGTTTTACTATTATTTTTCGAGTATTCTAACTAGAGAGTGAGTATTACAAAAATAGGTTGGATGGATCCAATTTCTCGAACTGGTATTGTAATCTTCGGATTATACTTAAATCCGAAAAGAAATTGTATATCCTTGATAAGCCATACATGGCTGAGGCTGATCCTGATGTCACTCAGAAAGTAAAGGATACTTATCAAAAGTTCCTTGATGATGCTGACGGTGTTCAATGCTTGATGTTAGCATTGATGACACCAGTGCTGCAAAAGCAACATAAGAATATGGACGCTGCTGCCATTATTCTACACCTGAAGGAGCTTTATGAAGGGAATGCTCGACATGAGAGGTACAAGGTGTCAAAAGCACTGTTTGGAAGTCGCTTGACCGAGGGAGCCCAAGTTGCCCTCATGTGCTCAAAATGATCGAGCACATGGAGAGGCTTGAGACTTTGGGGTTTGAGTTGGATGCAGAATTACAAGTGGGTTTAATTCTGCAATTCGTGCCTGACTCTTATGCACCGTTCAAAATGAACTTCAATATGAACGCTATGGTGAAAACCCTGTCGGAGCTTTTAAACATGTTAAGGACTGCAGAGCAAGACTTGAAGAAGTCCAAGCTTGTTTTACTAATAGCTGCCAATAAAGGGAAGGGTAAGGGCAAGGGAAAGGCCAAGGCCAATCCCAAGCACAAGCCTAATGGACAAGATGCTCTCAAGCGTGTGAGTGGCGTTGGGAAAGGTGGGAAGGTAGTCTGCTCCTATTATGGCAAGCGTAGCCACTGAAGGAAGCATTGCAAGACTTTCCTCGCAAACAAGAAGAAGTTAGATGGTTCGAATTCAAGTATGTTTATGATTGAGATTAACTTCTCTCCTTAAACATCTTTGGTCATTGACACAAGATGCAGTACTCACATTTGTACTGATGTGCAGTGACTAAGGCAGAGTAGATTGCTTGCCAAGGGAGAAGTGGACCTACGAGTTGGAAATGGAGCATATGTAGCTGCATTAGCTGTAGGGACTTACTGTTTGTCTTTGCCTTCGGGTAGGGACTTATTGTTTGTCTTTGCCTTCGGGCTTATTATTAGAACTCAAAGACTGTTATTTTGTACCTGCGATTTCTAATTGAGGTTGTAACAGACTGAGTATATTGCATTATCCGATGCGACCAAGGAGGCAGTCTAGATTAAGAAGTTCATCACCAAACTTGGTGTGGTTTCCATGATTGTTGATACGATAGATGTCTATTATGACAACAATGGAGCAATTGCACAAGCAAAAGAACCACGGTCTCACCAGAAGTCCAGACACATACAAATACGTTTTCATCTTATCAGAGAAATAGTTGAGAGGAAAGATGTACAAATCAGTAAAGTGCATACTGATGAGAATTTCGTCGATTCGCTGACGAAACCTTTGTCGCAGCAAAAGCATGAAAAACACTTAAGGTCAATCGGTATTAAATACATGAATGATTGGCTATAGTGCAAGTGGGAGATTGTTAGAGTAGGTGCCCTAGAGCCAATCAATTATTGTAAAATTGACTCTGTAATAAATGTTTATTTATCAACAAAAGACATATTCTTCTATATCGTGTATGTAATGATATATGTCCTTAGGATGGTAAAACCACGACGAGGGTATCAAGTGTTTCAAATCTTGATAGTGAGAACTCTATGATCACATATGGTGGCCATTCTAGAAACGTCCGTAGCCCTAGTATTATTCTGACCAAGGACATAAATAATACGGTAAGGCTATCATAGTGTTGAACAACCCAATCGAAAGGCAGTGACTGATCTCACTTGTCAAGGTTGTTTGCCGACAACCTGGTGCAACGCATGGGTGCTTGCTAGAGGCAAGTTCACTGGACAGACCCACTAGAGGATTCCATATGGATGGTAACCCTAGTGTCTATGGAATAAATCCTCTAACGGATGGTGATGCATGTGAACCTTAGACTTGAGATCACCAGAGCACCTTGTGCACCAATTGGTATAGTTTGACACTAGCCCAACGTAGTTCTATTCAGAGCTATCAATACGGTAGTGATTGGCTATATTGAGAAGTGTATGAAGACTATGGTGGATCGATAAATGATTCATCACTCTTGGGTATGGGAGAAGTTATCTCATTGGGTAATTCAGTGAATGACAATGACACTAAATCTGTGATCACAGTGGGATTGAGTTGATGCTCAATCCAATTTAATATTCCTGTCGTTGGTCCAGTAACTGAATACAAACATATCGAGGATATCTGAGGTTGACACTATTTCTGTACCTCAGTCTCGACGAGATAACAGTTGATGAAATGATTTGATTGCACGGTAACCATATCATTGACAGGCTGCAGCTTCACTGAATCTGAATATATCGGGTGGCCATGATGCCTTGCTAAGGGCCAATCTTGGTCTATGTGTAGTGAGATGATTAATTGGTATTAATCGCGATACTACACACTGCTGATATGATGAGGAGCTTACATGCCACACACTTAGAAGATAATTTAAGAATCAATTTGTGAGAAGGGCATTTTCATCTTTTAGGACGAAATGGTATTTTGGTAATCTCACAGTGCAATTAAATTTGCTGAGGTTGTTGCTTGTATTTAATTTTAATATTAAAATTAAATTAGTGAGATTATATTTAAATATATCTATATATATATTTAAGTGAATTATTATTATTAATTAAAATTTTATATATTATTATATATTAATTGATTTTAATTATAATAATAATTAATTAATTAAAATACCATAAAGGGTGTGTTTGGTTGCAAGTGTAAACTAGGGTTGGAGCCCATCACTATTCCTAAGTGGAATAGGGTTTTAATTGTTGCACTATATAACTGCAACTTAAAATTAAAACATATGTGAATTATTGATTCAATTAAAAAACCCTAGCCACCCTATCTCTTTCTCTCTCAAGAAGAAAATTTTTCTTGTTCTTTTTTCTTGATTCTTGAAGCCCTTGATTGTTCTAGCAAAATAATCAAGGGTTCTACGGATTATCTTCGTGTGTACTTCTGTGAGTACGATCCTACTTTGGATCGATTGGCAAAAAATCATATGAACAGTAGACAGTGAACAATAATCGTGAACAGTAGACGGTGAACAGTAACTGTGAACAGTGTTCCTATCCAAAGTCAGAGATATTCGGAGGAGCCTCCAAACGTACGTAAGTATTTAATCCTTGAATGGATTTACTTTATACAGATTTTGTTTATAAACATGTAAACGGTATAATCTATGCTTGGATCTTGGCAAAGAAAGGTAATTGATTTATCGATTGATTTTTTTTTGGTTTTCCGCTGTGTATGGTACATCAATTACTAACATTATGTGTGTCCTTATGGGGAATAATTGTTTTGTAAAAATTGTGCATAAACTCTAGAACTTATTTGATAACCACTTGAGGCAAAATCCTAGAATCCACATTACTTAGGAAAGGACTTAGGCAATTTTCTTTGGAATGATTGAGCCTTTCAAGCCAACCTTTATTATTTTATCCTTCGTTAACCCTTTGAGCCTATTATATACACTTGGTAAGCCTTATTTTGTTTTTTAAACCTACTATATCTCACCTTGATGATGAAGCCTAAAACACTTTCCCGACCCGTCTTATTGTGAAAGACTTAATTTGGTGTGACCTTGGAAGAAAAACTCATGAAAAGAAGTGTGGTAGAGGAACATAAATGTATCTTTTGGACCACAGCCTGAGTATGTGCAATGAGATAGGTTGGGGATTGTGAAAAAAAAAAAATTAATAGTAGAAGCAAGGTGGGGTAGACGATTGTTTTTATAAGTTACTATCTTCCTATGAAAAAAAAAAAAAACAGAAAAAAAATTGGAAAAAAGAAAAGAAAAGAAAAAATAGGAAGAAGTAGCTAGTGAGAAGAACATGGAATGGGGTTTTACATTATATGAGGGTTGGTGCAATTGTTGGAAGGAAGAGTTCAATGAATGTGAAAGAGTAGTGAGTGAATAAAAAGGGAAGCAAAGAGGAGATTGTTCATGGTCATTTACTGTAAAATATTAAGTCTCTTACATTTTGTTAAAATTCCTTTCCGTTCTTTCATAAACCATTACCCTAGCCTAACATTACAACCATGATAAAGACCTAATGATCCGAGGTAGTGAATGGATTCTGCATTAGTGGAAAGTGGTTTGAAAACTGAGCCTATGGAGTTTGATTGTACATTGTTATTGCTTTTCTCACTTTGCCTATGAAAGCTATGCATAAAATCATCTGGGTTTTTGGGTGAATGGTTTGTCACTGATTATGCAAGAGTCAATTACAAAAATGTACTTGAAATTTGCTTATTCTTTATATTTGTGTGTTGTTAATTATTTGGTTTGTTCATATTGATAAAATATTTGAGACAAATACATGTATGGTTCTAAACTTTTTGTTTGGGTCATTAGTTTTTAAGTCTAGGTTTGATTTAGATGTTTGTGGGTATCATCACTGGAAACCCTCATGAGACTACAACTCGTCCAACTAGGGTTGCCTAGGGGTTCAAAGGCTTGTTGTATATGCTAAATACAAGCATGACAATCTACGAAAAGTGATTTAAAGTAGATTAGATTTAGGTTTTAATATTCAAACTGAAGACTTATTTTTATACCTCAGCTTGCTAGGGACTAGCAAGTACCTGTTTGGGGGTTGTGATAAGAGCTTAAAAATACATATTTACTTAGTGGTTTATGTAAGTAAATGATTAGATTCGTGCAGCAGAAAACGAACAATTAAAACAAACTGATCAATTACTCTAAACCAAAATCCGGGAAAAAAGATTATATTGTTTATATATTATGATAAAAAATCCATTAAACAGTAAATCATATAGAGATTTAGATTTACTTATGAACGTAGGAGGCTCCTTCAATGTCTTTGATTTTTGATCTCGCTTCTCGATTCAAAGTAGCATTGCACTCACGTCGTCCACACGAAGACAATCCGTAGAACCTGTTGTTGTTTTGCTAGAACAACAAGGAGGCTTAAGAATCAAAGAAGCAAAATTTCTTCTCTCCAATAATGAAAAACATGAAAGGGATAAGTGTAAACCCCGCGTCATTATTTTGATGCCCTAAAGTATGAATTTCTACCCTTACAGGTAATTTTCTTTTCTGAGTAGAAGGGTAAAATGGTCATTTTGTATGCATTTCGAGATGTGGCCATTATAAAGTGTAAGGGGTGATGTCATTCAAGAGAAATGAGGGTAAAATGGTCATAAAATAGATTGATAGGGTTAAATGGCTTAAACAAGAACCAAGGGTATAATGGTCTTTTCACATAAATCCATATGAATTAAGTATCCATAAAACTGCACTAAGGGTAAATTAGTCATTTACTTAATGGGATTGCTTAATCACTAAGTGTTTAAAAGAAGTCAAATGGCATTAAATGAGTGCTAATCATTATGTTGTGGTAAAAATAACCAAAACGCCCTTATATGAAAAATTTATGTCAAATGACCCTTATATCTAACTTTTAATGACCAATCACAATAGAGTATTAATAAAATAAAGTGTCTATAAGGTTTTGAGAGAGAGGAGTCAGCCTTGTGCACCCCAAATGCATTATCTTCTTCTTCCTTAATCAAATCCACCATTAAAGCCACTAATCCAAGCCTTTTCCTCTCAAATTTTCTTAGGGTTTCAAGCAATTTCTTGAAGGAGATCAAGATACACCTTAAGGAGATTCAATTTGAAGGGTTAAGGTAATCCTAAAACCCTAGCTTGATGAGTTTGAATCTATTAAAGCAATTTCATGAGTGTTAATGCTTGTTATAAGTGAAGGTGTTTATTTGGAGCCAAGGAGGAGTGTTTTTTTTTTTTTTTTTTTTTTTTGTGTTTTGATTGCCAAGATAAGGGGAAAACCTCCCTTTAAACTATGTTATCAACACCTAGGGTTAGTAAACTTTAATTTTTGTTATGTTAATTTGATGTGTAAAGTTATGGTTTGTTTATGTATTGTTTGAATTGGTGTTGGTTGAGGTTTGTGTTGGAAAAGGAGGAGGACATTGCCACTTAAGAGATTTATAGTTGGACAATGGTTGGCACTTGTTTGAATGTGAAAAGGAGGGTTTTATGTGACTTTTATGATTTGGTTTGTGTTTGGGAAATGCTTGAATGATAATTGAATAATGGGCATGCAAAAGAATGCGGCATCCACCTTCCAAATAAAAAATTCTGAATTTCTTTGGAAATTCGATTAAGGCACTAAATAAATCCTATGGCCTAACATGAACAAGAATGGTAAAAGACATGTAGTGAAATTCCCTATGTATCATGAAATTTTGAGCGAATTACGAAAATCAGAAATATTAAAAAATATTCATGACAAGGAATTTCGCTCAATTGACTAAAGATTTATGAAAGTGGTCATGGGCATATGCTAGATGAATGAACGTTATGAATGAGCGTGGCCATAAGTTAGCTATAAATGACATGTATGATGAATGCATAGGTAATGTTTATGTATGTGAAAGGGAGATGTTATCCCTTATGAATGCATTCTAAATGATAACGTATACAGCCTAGTTTAGTTGACTTATGGAGGATTTACAAAATGTCAAAGAAAGGTTTCCATGAGTCTCTTGAGGCGTAAGGCCAAGATCAGAGTAATGGTATATGAGTTCTATGAGACTCTTGAGGCGTAAGGCTGAGACCAGAGTAATGGTTTATGAATCCCATGAGTCTCTTGAGGTGTGAAACCAAGATCAGATGTAACACTCACATCGAGGTATGTAACTTCATTTCCCTTATTTGTAATGTTTATTCCAAGATAAATGCATGAAAGTTAGCTTGAGGCAAATTTTTCATAGTTCGCAGCGGCAAAGGAATTTTGTTGCCACAGCAATGAACTCTCTGCCCAAATTTGTGGCGGAAAATATAGTCTTTGCCATGCAAAAAGAGCTTCGCCGGGGTAAAGAACTCACTGAAATTTTTGAGAAAATTTTGGAAAACTTGCTTTAAGGGCAAAATGGTCATTCCACCCATAATTAGTTATAAGTGTGAGAAGTGAAAAGTAGTAGAATTTCATGGAGAATACAATGGAGATAAGGAAATTATTGTAATTGATTAAAGGGCAAAGATAGAATTTCATAGAAAGTGCAAGGGTAAAATGGGAAAGTATAAATAATATTATGAGATATTAAGGGTTCAAGAATTGAAACTCTAGACATTTCTCTCTTAGCTCATGCCACCTTCATCCCCAAGTCTCTCAAATTTTCTTCAACCAATCTCAAAGGAAATTCATAGAAGTTGATCTAAGTTTGGTAGAATTTCAATCCTAAGCAACTATAGGTAAGTTTCTTACACTAAGATGTGGGATTAAATTTTTAAAGTGTTGAATTCTTATAGTTTTATATGCTTAGGGTTTAAGAGGAAGAGGAAATCTATAAAAGAGATAGTATAGTGTTGGAAATTACTCAAATTGAAGGTAAGTAAATCCAACCCTAGTTATGATTTGAGCAATAATTGTGTAGAGAAATTCTTATATGTATGTATGTGTTGTATTTTGAGAATTATTGATGAAGTTGATGTTGAATGATGGTTAGGATTCAACCAAGAGAAGTAGTGTTTGTGTATATGGTTTTGGTGGAAGTTTGGATGAATTATGGAAGAATTAGAGTAGAATTTGTGAAGTGTAATTCCTGGCCAGGTTTGATGTTGTTTTTAAGGAGTTTTGCTCCAAATTTTGGTGGCCTAAGAGAGATGTAGAAGTGTAGCCAATTTAGAGTTTGTGTGTGTGCATACAAATTGTTTGATGAAATGTCAAAGAGAACTGCATGCACAGGTATGATTACTTGTTATCTTGATATAAGTTTGTAGATGGTAGAGAATGACATGTACACATGCCATATTTCATTTTTACATCTAAACATGTGAATTTAGAAAGAATAACAAGCATAAGCCCATCTACATGAATACATTCTTATAAGAGCATTAAAGAACACTTTTAAAGAAGAGAAGAGAAGAGAAAGTTGTTGCGATGGGGAACCTGTGAGTAATTAGCTCCACATGCACGCCGCCTTTAGTGAGCGGCCTCAGAATAAGAAAGAAGAATTTGAACAGTCTGTTAGAAGTGCATGTGGATGAGGACTGTACCCAGAAAGAATTTGGGAATACACTCACACGGCCAGGGTTACGAATCCATGCCTCAACCAAGTCCGATCGGCAAGAAAGAATAGAAAGAAAGAAAGAAGAGGAATAGAAAAGAAAGAAACACATAAAAAGAACTAGAAAACAGAAAAAGAAAATAGAGAAACGGAAAAGCAAATGCATATCTTATGCATTTGTGCATATGCATTGTACCTATGCATGATACTATTCCCACTATCTTGAGTAAGTGAGAAACTAGAGTTTTAGAAAGAGCAGAGAAGAAAAGAGAAGTTTGATATAAGGAAAGAAATTCAGAATATGAGCAACAGAGATAGAAGAGTAGCATAGTGGGTTTACTTACTGAGCAATAAATGCTCACTCCATTAATTTCAATGTTTTGTAGGTAATAGATGAGATGCGATCGAATGGAACGTCAAGAAGGGGAGGAGAATGACACTACTATCCAATTGTATTTTGAGTTTATGCATATGGCTTTTTTACTTGATGTAGAGAATTTGTTTATAAAGTAAAGTTAATTTCTGGGCCCACTATCTTATACTTATATACATATATGTTTTCTATAACATATTTAGTGATTCCATATTATAATTTCCCAAAGTATACTAGCTAGAAAGGGTTATTACATCAGAGTAATGGAAATTTTATGGAAACCATGAGTCCTTTGAGGCGGTAATCAAGAACAAGATAATGGTTCAAATGAATCCGATCGGTTTGTAAAGATAAACTAAATGTCAAATACCTAGATAAAAGAAATAGGCATGTCATGTTTGTAAGTGTTACATGAGTCATATGTGTTTAGTGTTTTAGGATGTTTTAAATATACTATGACTTATGTGTATAAGAAAGTCAATGTGAATATCATGACTATGATTTATGACATTGACAATTAATAATATGTTGTGAATTTTTGAACATTTGTTTGTGTAAGAAATCCAAGAAAGTTAGAATAGTTGTATCCCCTTACTGAGTGATTAGCACTCACCCCGCAATGTTTGTATGTTTTGCAAGTAAGGATAGGCATGAAGCTGGGAGAGGATTCCAGGAGACACTACGAGCATGAAGGGATGTTGTTATAGGATTTTGAGAGCTTGGTTTTAACGATGACTATCGAATGGTTTTGCCAGTATTTAGTGCTATAATTATGTTCATATTTCATAATGTAGTAAATATGTTCATGTTCTATAATGGAGTAAATATGTTCGTGTTAATAAAGGAAATTAAATTGCTAGTAAAGTTTGTAAAAGTGTGTATGTTCTAGAAATTATTACTATGCATTTCATAATTTACTCCAAGAAAGGAAACTATATTATTTGACTTGTACAATGAATTTATTATAGTTTAGAAATTAAAAAAAAATGTTTTTAAATTACAGGTTTATTCTTTAAATAGGGTTTTAAAACAAACTTCTTTCCTAGGCATACGTTTTCTAGGTTCTCAATGGCCAAGGGATACTTAGGAAATACTCGGCTAGGGAGGGGTTTTACAATGAGGTGGGTGGCTAAGGTTTTAATTTTTAATAATGTGTTATTGTGTTTTAATTTAAGTTGCACTTATATAGTCCAACTAATTAAAACTCTATTCCATTTAGGAATAGTCATGGGCTCCAACCCAAATCCAACCTTGCAACCAAACAACTCATAATGGTATTTTAATATTAATTAATTATTATTATTATTAAAAACCACAAATATTAATATACTAAAATATATGAATATTAAATAATAATAATTCATTTAAATATATGAACATATATATTTAAATATAATCTCACCAATTTTAATCTCACTATTAAATTGAATACAGGCAACAACCTCAACAAATTTAATTACACTATGAGATTACCAAAATACCCTTTCGTCCTAAAAGATGAAAATACCTTTTTTCACAAACTGATTCTTAAATTATCTTCTAAGTGTATGACCCGTAGGTACCTTATCATATAAGTAGTGAGTAGTCTCGCAATTGACACCAATTAATCATCTCATTCCAGACAAACCAAGATTGACCCTAGGCATCATGGCCACCTGATAGATTCAGATTCATCAAAATAGCTACTTATCAACGATATGGTTACTATGCAATCAAATCCCTTCATCATTTGTTATCTCATCAAGGCCGAGGCACAAAAATATTGTCAACCTCAAATATCCTTAATATCTTTGTATTCAATTACTGGACCAATGACCGAGACAACAAATTGGATTGAGCAACAACTCGATCCCACTGTGGCCACAGATTTAGTGTCATTGCCATTTACTAAATTTCGCAATGAGATAACTTATGTCAAATGAATCCTTTGTCGATCCACCATAGTCTTGATACACTTCTCGATGTAGGCAATCACAACAATTCTGATAGTCCTAAATAGGACTACATTGGGCTAGTGTCAAACTACATCAATTGGTGCACAAGGCGCTCCGGTGATCTCAAGTCTAAGGATCACATGCACCACCATCCGTTAGAGGATTTATTCCATAAACACTGGGGTTACCATCCATATGGAATCCTCTGGTAGGTCTGTCCAGTGAACTTGCCTACAGCAAGCACCCATGCTTTACACTAGGTTGTCGGCAAATAAACTTGACAGGTAAGATCAGTCACTGCCTTACGACAAGGTCGTTCAACACTATGATAGCTTACCATATTATCTGTTTCCTTGGTCAGAATAATATTAGGGCTTTAGACATTTCTAGAATGGCCACCATATGTGATCATAGGGTTCTCACTATCAATATTTGAAACACTTGATACCGTCGTCATGGTTCTACCATCCTAAGGACATATATCAATACATGCAATTATGATTTACATGATATAGAAGAAAATGCCTTTTATTGATAAATAAAAATTATTAAAAAGAGTCAATACTAAAAAATTGATTGCCTCTAGGGCACCTATTATAACAATCTCCCACTTGATACCGTCGTCACGGTTCTACCATCCTAAGGACATATATCAATACATGCAATTATGATTTACACGATATAGAAGAAAATGCCTTTTATTGATAAATAAACATTATTACAAAGAGTCAATATTAGGGCTTTAGACATTTCTAGAATGGCCACCATATGTGATAATAAGGTTCTCACTATCAATATTTGAAACACTTGATACCGTCGTCACGGTTCTACTATCCTAAGGACATATATCAATACATGCAATTATGATTTACACGATATAGAAGAAAATGCCTTTTATTGATAAATAAACATTATTACAAAGAGTCAATATTAGGGCTTTAGACATTTCTAGAATGGCCACCATATGTGATAATAAGGTTCTCACTATCAATATTTGAAACACTTGATACCGTCGTCACGGTTCTACTATCCTAAGGACATATATCAATACATGCAATTATGATTTACACGATATAGAAGAAAATGCCTTTTATTGATAAATAAACATTATTACAAAGAGTCAATACTACAAAATTGATTGCCTCTAGGGCACCTATTATAACAATCTCCCACTTGCACTATAGCCAATCATTCATGTATTTACTACCATATGACCTTGAGTATTTTTCATGCTTCTACTACAATAAAGGCTTCATAAGTGGATCGGCGAGATTGTCATCTGTATGTACTTTGCTAATCTGCACATCTTTCCTCTCAACCATTTCTCTGATGAGATGATAACGCCTGAGTATGTGTTTGGGTTGCTAATGAGACCGTGGCTCTTTCGATTGAGCTATTACTCCATTGTTGTCATAATAGACATCTATCGAATCAACAATAGTGGAGACCACACCAAGTTCAATGATAAACGTCTTGATCCAAACCACCTCTTTGGCCACATCGAATAATGCGATATACTTGACTTCGTTGTAGAATCTGCTACAGTGCTTTGCTTGGAGCTCTTTTAGCTCACTGCTTTCTTATTGCAGCAAAGTAAAAACCCGAATTGTGAGCAATAATCATCCTTATATGTTTGGAAACTAGCATCACTGTATCCTCTTACAATGAGCTCATCTTCTCCTCCATAAACAAAGAACATGTCCTTAGTCCTTTGTAGGTACTTAAGGATGTTCTTGACAACCATCCAGTGATGCTCACCTAGATCCAATTGATATCTACTGTGAGTGCTTAATACATATGAAACATCAATCCGAGTACACAACATGGCATACATGATGGATCTAATTATTGACGCATATGAGATCCTCTTCATTCTATCTCTTTCATCATGTGTTTTAGGACACATATCCTTAGAGAGATAGACACTGTGTGACATCGGAAGAAATCCCTTCTTGGATTCTTCCATACTGAATCTGTTTAGTACCTTGTCAATGTATGTACTCTGACTTAGGCCAAGCAACCTATGTGATCTATCATGGTAGATCTTTATTCCGATGATGTAGGTTGCTTTTCCTAAGTCCTTCATGGATAAGCACTTGGATAACCAAGTCCTTATTAATTGAAAGTTTGGCATATCATCCCCAATGAGAAGTATGTCATCGACATACAGCACCAAGAATACAACTGTGCTCCCACTTAGCTTTTTGTAAACACAGGCCTCATCTTCATTCTTAATGAAACCAAATTCTTTTACGGCTTCATCAAAATAAATGTTTCAGCTTCTTGAAGCTTGCCTGAGTCCATAAATAGACCTTTACAACTTGCATATCTTATCAGCTTGTCCATCAAGAACGAAACCATCGGGTTGTGTCATATACACATCCTCTTCAAGGTTTCCGTTCAGGAAAGCTGTTTTGACATCCATCTGCCAAATTTCTTATAGCCATGATATGCAACAATCGCAAGCATAATCTTGATGGACTTAATCATGGAAACTAGCAAAAATGTTTCTTTATAGTCAATACCATGAATTTGTTTGAAACCTTTGGCAACTAGTAGTGCCTTATAGGTATGCTCATTACCATCCATGTCAGTCTTCTTCTTAAAGACCCATTTACACCCTATGGGTTTTACCCCTTCAGGTGGATCCACCAAAGACCATACCTAGTTCTGGTACATGGAGTCCATCTTAGATTTCATGGCTTTAAGCCATTTAACAGAATCTGTATCTGATATAGCATCTTCATAGGTTCTGAGTTTATTGTCTTGGTAGACCAGTACGTCGCCATGCAGAGTCATGAGAAAACCATATCTCTCGGGCTCGTGATATACTCTTCCAGACCTTCATAACTCATGTTCTACTTGAGGTGGTTCACTTTGATCCACAAATTGTTGAGTAACCTTCTCACAATGTTCAACCACTCTTTGTGGCACATCTTCCCGTCCTTCATCTAACGTATCTTGTGGTTCTAAAACTTCATCGAGTTCTACTTTTCTCTTACTAGTACCTCTTAGAAAAAATTCCTACGAGCAACAAAAATTTTACACTCTTCTAGATGATAGAAATGGTATCCTTTGGTTTCCTTAAGATATCCCACAAAAATACATTTATTAGATTTCGAGCCCAGCTTGTTTGAAGTCAATTTTTTAACATAAACTTTGCAACCCCAAATCTTTAGATAAGACAAGTTGGGCTTTCACCCACTCCATATTTCTTATGGAATCTTATCTACAGACTTTGACGGCACACGATTAAATATTTGAGTCACGGTCTCTAGGGCAAAACCTCAAAATGTTACGAGTAGATCACTAAAACTCATCGTGGACCTAACCATATGAAGTAAGGTCCTATTCCTCCTTTCAGATACACCATTATGTTAGGGTGTATACAGAGGGGTGAGTTTTGAAACTATCCCACACTCCTTTAGGTAGGGGTGTTCAAAAGAACCGTTTGGAACCGGAACCGGAACTGTTGGGTACCCGGGGTTTGGTTTTGGTTCCTTACCCAGAACTGATCGTCAACGAGTAGGTTCTGGTTCCAAAAATCTGGAATTGACACTGTACGATTTCGATTCTGGTTCCTACAGTTAAGAACCAGAACCGGAACCGAGAACCAGGGCTGAAATAAAATATTATTAAAGAGTGGGGGGGTTTTTATAATTTACTTGCCACATAAAAACTTCAGATTAGGGCAAAAAATTTCATTTTCTTTCTTCCCTTCTCACGATCTTCGTCTGCTCTTGCTCTTTGTCCACTCACTTCAGATCAAGGCAAAAACTTCAGCTTTTTTTTTCTTTGAATTTGTTTGGTGAAGTGTGATCCTTGGAATCTAGAAGAAGACACTAAAGCACTCCAATTTCTTAAGGTAATTTCCATTTCATTCTTTTAATTTTGTTTTTGAATTTTATTTAACCATAAATGAACTCTATATCCTTATACTCTCTGATGTGTATACTGATTAATTATTGTGTAAAAAGTGGTTATCAAGTTAGCTCTTGGTTTATTTGTGATGGACTTGATTTTATATATCTGTGCTGGTGTTGGGTATTGTGAGTATTGTGTGCAAAAACTTCAAGCTAAAGCTGAGCATCATGAAGTTCGAAGTGAAAGCATGGACCAACGACAAAGCGCGGAAAAGACTTTTATTTTAAGAAATGTGTATGCGTGTTTGAATTTATATGCGTATAACGTGTTTGTGTTTTGGCTTGTGAGAGTTTTGTTGCTAACAAACAATGTGGTTAACCTGTTGGACAAGAATTATGTTATGAATTGGTAGTCATAGATAACAAATTGGGAAGCTTTTGAGTTCATTATTTATTAGTTAAAGTTGTTAGGCTGTTGAGATGTTGTTCCATGTTATGTATATCCGGAATTTTTATTGGACAACTCAATAAAAAAGAATAGGAATTTAGGTAGTATTATAGTGGTTAAGTGATTTTATCCCTGCATCTCTGTTGCCTTAGAATGATTGATCTTTAAGCTCCTAAATTTCAAGTACAAATTACAGAACACAAAATCTCAATAGAGAAAGAAACTCCATAGCCACGTTAATTAATCAAAAGATTGACAGCCTATACTGATCCTCTTTCTCTCAGAAAAGCATGTGACTTCGCGATGTTTTAGTTTAGCTTCTATTAGCATTTCTGCTTGGAATTTTGTCTTCCCCAAATGGGACAACATTAAACATGGCATTTTGATATGATTTTATTTACTCATTGTGAACCTCTATAGTTATTGGTGACTGAAGGTTCAGTAAAAGTTTCCTTGTAGCATATTCATACCTGGTGTATAAATTTGTCAGTCCTTGTTTGGAAGTTATTTTTAAATTATTTTAACATGGAAGTTGTTTTCTTAATGCTGTTGTTAATAGGAAAAATAAGTCTTTAAGTACACCCATTGTGGAAGCATTAGTTTGTGCACAAGATTGGTTGAGATATGCATATACTCCAACTACTTTTGAGGATTACTTGATGGATGCAAAAAGTTATGACTCAGGTAACAAAATAATATCAATCTTTTATATTCATATTTAGTTAATTTATTCCCAAATTATTGTATTCAATATTTTGAACTTACTAATTGATTTTCTTGTATTTGTTTTGTAGAAATTAATGCCGCGGCAAGCAATTTAGAGCATGGAACATGAGATATTTTTAGTTTTTCATATTTGGATATTGTTAAGTGTATGTTCTTATTTTATATGTTATGTAATTTCATCGTTTAGTTTTGGAGTTTATAATTTTGAATTTGTGATTTTCAATGGAGTATTGTATATTTAATTTTGAATTGTGATTTTCAATGGATTATTTTAATTTTGGAGTTTGAAATTTGAAATTTATAATTTTAATTTTGTTAATAACAAGTGGCAAGTGGGGGGTATTTGTAAGTTTTTAGAGTTTTTTTGTATTTTAAAAACTTTGGGGGGGGGGGGGGGGGGGGGGGGATAATGAATTTTACAGGGTACCCAGAACCGGAACTGGAACCGTTGTTACAGGATCTGGTTCTCGGTATCTAGGAATCGAAACCGTCGGTTCCGGTTCCGGTTCCGGGTCCTCCAAAAGTGTAGGGTACCCGGAACCGAGCACCCCTACCTTAGGTATTTAGAAAACCCAAAGCTCAAGTATTCACCTCATTGCTCTGACCAAAGGCTTTATACTTTTGCCCAACATATTATGTACTTCATTCCTAAATCTTTGAATTTATCAAAGGCTTTAGATTTATGTCTCATAAGGTAGACAAACCATATCTACTGAAGTCATCAATAAATGTGATAAAGTATGAATATCCACCTTTGGCTTCAACTATTAGTGGACCGCATACATCACTATGGATGATGCCCAATGATTAAATAGCCTTTTCACTTCATCTTGTAAAAGACGACTTGGTCATCTTGCCAAAGGCATGACTCGCATACCTCAAATGATTGGAAGTCGATAGGGTCCAAAACTCCATCCCTTTGAAGTTTTGCAATGCGGGTCTGATTAACATGACCTAATTTACAATATCAGAAGTATGTTTGGGTTTGATTGCTATCTTTAGCTTTCTAGTTTCAATATTGAGAATATCATTATTATTTAAATCAAGAACATACAATCCGTTTTATAACCTTGCAATTCCAAATAGAATGCCATTCAAATGAAGGACAACAGTCCATTAGAAATTTCAAAATGATATCCTATATTATATAAAATGGATATAGAAATAATGTTTCTAGAAATTGAAGTTACGAAATAACATTCACTTAGTTCCAACAATAAGCCCATAGGCAAAGTCAAACAATAAGTCCCTACAGTTGCACATCAGTACAAATGTGAGTACCACATCTTGTGTCAATGACCTAAGATATTGAAGGGGAGAAGTTAATTGTAATCATGTACATGCCTGAAGTCGAAGTGTCTGACTTCTTCTTGCTTGTGAGGAAAGCCTTGTAGTGCTTCCTCTAGTGGCCAAGCTTGCCACAACAAGCCCATAGGTAAAGTCAAACAATAAGTCCCTACAGTTGCACATTAGTACAAATGTGAGTACCACATCCTGTGTCAATGACCTAAGATGTTGAAGGGGAGAAGTTAATTGTAATCATGTACATGCCTGAAGTCGAAGTGTCTGACTTCTTCTTGCTTATGAGGAAAGCCTTGCAGTGCTTTCTCTAGTGGCCAAGCTTGCCACAATAGAAGTAGACTATCTTCCCATCTTTCCCAACACCACCCTTAGGCTTGAGAGTATCTTGTCCTTTGAGCTTGGGCTTGGGATAGGTCTTGGCTTTTCCCTTGCCCTTACCCTTTCCTTTACTGGCAGTAACCAGTAAAATAGGCTTGGACTTTTTCAAGTCCTTTTATAGAGTCCTAAGCATGTTTAGAAGCTCTGACAGGGATTTCACCATCATGTTCATATTGAAGTTCATTATGAATAGTGAATAAGAGTAAGGTGGTGACTGTATAATTAAATCCACTTGTAAGTCTACATCCACACCAAACCCCAAAGTCTCAAGCCTTTCTATGTACCTAATCATCTTGAGTGCATGAGGACCAACTTGGTATCCCTCAGTCATTCAGCTCCTAAACAGTGCCTTCGACACCTCATACCTCTCATGACGAGCATTACTTTTAAAAAGCTCCTTGGGGTGCAGAATATGGCATTTGCATCCATATTCTCATGTTGCTTTTGTAGCTCAAGTGTCATTGATGCTAGCATAATGCGTTGAACATTATCAGCATCATCAAGGAACTTCTGGTAAGTATCCTTTATTTCCTGATTGGCATCAGGTTCATGCGCAGCCGGATAAGGCTTCTCCAACATATACAATTTCTTTTCGGACTTTAGTACAATTCGAAGATTTCAATACTAGTCCGAGAAATTGGATCCATCTAACCTGTTTTCTTTTGCGATCATCTATCGCAGGTTAGTATTGCTCATTTTAATGAATCTACAAATGTAAAATGTTGTTACAATGTTTATTATTATTTAACAAGTTTTTTTTTTATTAAATAACAGCTCCCACTATTTTCCTCAAGCCAATAGCCTTCATTATTAACTCGGGAAAGCCTGCTGGCTTTCCTAGTGGGCTGAGATCCCATCTAGTCCATTTCAAACCTTCGCTTTGGTGAACAAGCCAAAATGGATTGATTAAGTAGGCCAACAAATTTAATTCACACCAGTTGATAGCTCCGACTGCCAACCTCAAATGCGAAATAAGCAAACAAACCAATCACACAATACAATGACCGAAGCCATTGTCCTTAAGTGTGATTCTCAATATCAGTAGAGTGGACACTACATGTCACCACGTACACTCAACAAGTGTATTTCTTTACTATGCCTATGATGTGTTTACCAACCTTTACTTTGGCGAACAAGCAAAACACACCATTTAAGTTGACCCATCACCATTAAGGAAAACTTCAATGATTTTTAACCTCTCACTGGTAGAAGTGTACCCTTCGCTTTGGCAAACAAGGTTCCAATGAATAGTGGTTTGATTAAAGTCATGGTGATGGAAGACATTTTAATTATTGACTTAATATCCTTTGTTGAGGGGTTTTATATTTTGTGGTCTCACCAATTTATTATCTTCATTAGAATGTCGTTTATCGGCATGTCATTGAACATTCAACCTTAGCATGCATTCTAAACATAAAATAAACGTGCTGGTACATGGCCAACTAAAACTGATTTCCTCCAGCCTAGAGGAATCGGTAGGTCAACCTAGGGTCAATACAAAAATTGGGTCTTCCAGTTTTCCTTTTCATTGCTTCTTCATTTCTTCATTACGATCATTACAAAAGATTTTATAATAAATAAAATCCTATTTTAATTTACATCAATAAAATAGAAACCTCACGTTACATATGAGGGAAGTGAGATGAGAAGAAGAAATAAACAGAGAATTTAGAGGGAGGCAGGACCGTAGGTCCTATTTATTTAAAAACTTACAAACAAACCAAAATTAAAAACAAACCATAGATCTAAGGCTCGTGTACCGAGCACCATGTAATTTTCAAACAGGAACATTGCATACATTCAAAAACAAATATTTTGAATTGGGTTGGTGAAATTATTAAATTACCCTCTTAGATGTGCAGAATAATTATTGGCTTAATGGTTTTGAAAACTGTAGTTTGGTCCCATCGCATAACAAACGTGATCTATCCCAGTAGCATACTTGCACAGGGAAGCTTTATGTCGCCGCAATGAACATGAACTTCAGCAAACTCTAGAAATTCTAAAGAGTTTGTTGCCGCAACGGAATTTTATTTCCCTACGACGAGATTCACTTTCTTGTAGTTCGCCGTGGCGAAGTGTTATTTCGTTGTGGCTAGAGTCCACGATCTTGTGGTCGCTGTGGTGAATGCTGTAGATCTATGAAAGTACAGTTCACACTTTCTGTAGTTTTTTGCATAATGACAGAAATCCAAATGGAATCGAATGCACCAACATTTGACTAGGACATCAACCAACCAAAGTCAATTGATCATACAAATCATGTAAATTGCAAAATTTTACAGATTTAAAAACGATTAATATATGCAACAACATGTTATCAAACAAATACATGTTATCAATCACTAATTAAACATTATAATCAAATACCCAAGGCTCTGATACCACTGTAAGTAAATGATCAGATTCGCACAATGGAAAAACAAAAAATTAAAATGAATCGATCAATTACTTTAAACCAAAATTCGGGCAAAGATTATATTGTTTATATATTATGATAAAAAATCCATTAAACAGTAAATCATACTGAGATTCAGATTTACTTACGAATGTAGGAGGCTCCTTCAATGTCTTTGATTTTCGATCTCGCTTCTCGATTCAAAGTAATCTCGTACTCACGTCATCCACACGAAGACAATCAGTAGAACCCGTGTTGTTTTGCTAGAACAACAAGGAGGCTTCAAGAATCAAAGAATAAAAATTTCTTCTCTCCAATAATGAAAAATATGAAAGCTATGAGGTGGGTTGGCTAGGCTTTTAATTTTTTATGATGTGTTATTGTGTTTTAATTTATAAGTGCAACTAATTAAAACCCTATTCCACTTAGGAATAGCCATGGGCTCCAACCCTAATCTACCCTCGCAACCAAACAACCCATAATGGTATTTTTATTTTAATTAATTATTATTATTATTAATATATTAAAATATATTAATATTAAATAATAATAATTCATTTAAATATATGAACATATATATTTAAATATGATCTCACCAATTTTAATTTCAATATTAAAATTGAATATAGGCAACAACCTAGCAAATTTAATTGCATTGTGAGATTACCAAAATACCTTTTTGTCCTAAAAGACGAAAATACCCCTTTTCACTAACTGATTCTTAAAATATCTTTTAAATGTGTGACTTGTAGGCTCCTTATCGTATCGACAGTGAGTAGTCTCACAATTGACACCAATCAATCATCTCACTACACACAGACCAAGATTGGCCCCTTGCAAGGCATCATGGCCAACTGATAAATTCGGATTCAGTGAAATGGATACCTATCAATAGTATGGTTACCGTGCAATCAAATCCTTTCATCATTCGTTAACTCATCAAGGGTAAGGTACATAAATAGTTTAAACCTGAGATATCCTTGATATCTTTGTATTTAGTTACTGAACCAATGACCGAGATAATAAATTGGATTCAACAACATCTCAATCCCACTATGGCCACAGATTTAGTGTCATTGCCATTTATTGAATTGCGCAATGAGATAACTTCTCCCATACCTGAGAGTGATGAATCCTTTGTCGATCCACCATTGTCTTCATACACTTCTCGATGTAGCCAATCACTACCGTTCTAATAGTCCTGAATAGGACTATGTTAGGCTAGTGTCAAACTACACCAATTGGTGCACAAGGCACTCCAGTGATCTCAAGTCTAAGGATCACATGCACCACCATCCGTTAGAGGATTTATTCCATAAATACTAGGTTACCATCCATATGGAATCCTCTGGTGCGTCTGTCTAGTGAACTTGCCTACAACAAGCACCTATGTATTGCACTAGGTTGTTGGCAAACAACCTTGACAAGTGAGATCAGCCACTACCTTACAACAGGGTCGTTCAATACTCTGATAGTCTTACCGTATTATCTGCGTCCTTGGTCAGAATAATGGGGCTGTAGGCATTTCTAGAATGGCCACCATATGTGATCACAGGGTTCTGACTGTCAAGATTTGAAACACTTGATACCCTCATCACAGTTCTACCATCCTAAGGACATATATCAATGCATGCAATTATGATTTACACGATATGGAAGAAAATGCCTTTTATTGATAAATAAACATTATTACAAAGAGTTAATACTACAAAATTGATCTTCTTTAGGGCACCTACTTTAACATTTTATGGGGACTATTTGTGGGAATTTAGGTTTAAATTAAGTAATGTGGCTTAATTATTTCACAAATGACTTTTATGGGATCATAGGTGTGTTTGAGTGTTTTCAGGTTATCAATGCTAAATGTTATGATAAAATGAAGAATCATGTCAGCAACAGAATGAGTAACAAGTAGAAACAAATGGATCAAGAATCGAAGTTGAATTGAAGAAGTTATGGAGTTTTGAATTTAAAGAGAAGATTCTAGATTATGCTCCAGTTTGAACAAGCTCAGTATTTAAAAGATAACCCGAGCTGTAGACCTTGGATTGTGATGATTATTGAACCATTGGAAAGATGATTTGAAGGGCTACATTTCTTATGTCTATTACTGGGCCGGATTCGAACGTTATCATGCTAAAAAATAACCATCTCTACTGTTGAGGAATGATGCAAGATTTGAACTAAAGTAGAGGACTTGGACACATTGTTGTGGCATTATGTCGTAGCACAGAAAATTCCAGAATCAACCATGCCATGTCACACTCACGACAACTGGATTTTTATTTTCTATTTTTTACTATGAAAATAGGGTTTAAGAGTCCTAAACTGAGTAGAATCAAGAAACAAAACCCTAACCTTTGGGGAATATAAATATAAGTCTTTTAGCATTTTTTTTTTTTTTTTTTTTGGATTTTTGGGAGAGATCAAAAGAAAAACCATTAGAAGAAAAGAGAAAAGCATCAGAATTTTTGGAGCTTCTGGAGCAAAATCATAGAGAAGTTTTTCTTTGTTCTTCCTTAAACTCATGATTTTTACTTTTATAAAGATGATTGTTTCTTTCATAATTGTTATGAACTAATTTTATTTTCTAGGACTAAGATGTAGCCCAATCTCTTGATTATGTGTTGATTTATTTATGTTGATTTTTATTAAGATTTCTGCCTAAGTTTTATTATTATGCCTAGTGCTTTTGATTCTTAAAGGCCCAAGAACTGAATGAACTAATAGACTAGATGGAGATCGAGAGATGATACTTAGTTGGTCTATGGTAGTAAAACCATTGGTTGAGTGAATGCTAGAGATAAATTGCTGTGACTTGCGAGGTTTTGACAAACTCCATAGAACATAATGATCTCCAATTGCTTAAATCTGATTAGAAATAATTCGGGTTAGTAATTAGGGGTTAATTTGATAATTTTTCGAAAGAAAATTATTGGAAATTTAGGGAGTTTGATCTATAGGAAGAGCTTAATGAAATTAGCATAAGTTATCAATACAGAGGAATAAGAGTTGGTGTGAAATTTATGCCCTAGGTCTATTTATCTTGCATTAAAACCAAAGATTTGCTTAGTTGTTTTCTTTTTAGTTTTTATTTTATTTAATTTCAATTGTTTATTTTAATTTAGATTTTTCTTGATAAAAATTGTGATTAATCAAATAGTAATTAGATAGTAAATTTTGGTAATTGATAGTAGTAATTCCCTTGGGTTCGACATCCGTATTCGTACACTTTATTACTTGCAACATTTCGTACACTTGCGAAAATCACAACAGTAATTAACCGAATACCACCATGAGATAACATCTCCCATATCGAGAAGTGACAAATCCTTTGTTGATCCATTTTAGCCATAGTATACTTCTCAATGTAGTCAACCACCACTGTAACACCCACATCAAGGTGCGTAATTTTACTTATGCCCTAATCCTCTTAGTTGGATTTCTTTGAAGTTACCTTAGACAAATGTGAAGAAAATTCCTTAAAACTTCATTAGGGGTAAAATGGTCATTTCACTCTTAATTAGATTAAAGAGTGGGGAGTGAAAAGAAATAGAATAACATGGAGAAGCTAATAAAAATGAGGGTATTTTAGTAATTGATTAAAGGACATAGATAGAATTTCATAGAAAGTGCAAGGGCAAAATGGGAATACATGCTTATATTATTTGATATAAGGCTTTATTTGAAGAGACCCTAAGATACTTTAGCCCTTGTTAACGCCACCTATACCCCATTTTCTCTCAATTTCCTTCACTAAATTTCAAAGGAAAATCATGGGATTTGGTTTGGATTTTTGGAGATTTTCAATCCTAAATCATCCTAAAGTAAGATTCTAGCAAAATGAGTGTCATTAAAATTCAAAGTTTTAAATTTTTATGGTTTTTATATGATCTAGGTCCAAGAGGAAGAGATTTAGAGCAAAAGGGAAGTGATCTCACATATTCAAAGTAAGTAAACCTAGTTTGAACCTTAATTTGAGCAAGACTTGTGTTGAATGAATTATTGCATGTTTGTATGTGATGGTATGAGAGAATTATGGGCTGTTTTTTATGTTTATTGATGTATAAATTCTAGCCATGAGAGATAGTGTATGGTTATGTGATGATTTGGTGAAGTTGTGGAAGATTTTGTGTTGAAATTTTTGGAGTATAGAGAAGTGAGAAATTTGGCCAGGTTTGACACTAAATTTAGTGAGATTTTGGCTCACAATTTGGTTGAATTAGATTGTGGAAGTGTAGGCAACATGGTAGTTGCATGTGCATATGAAGTGTTTGATGAAAATCCAAAGAGAAATTGCATGCATGAGTTAGCTAAACCCTAATGAAGAAAGGGTTAAAGAAATGTAAGAATTGAAGTTTGATTGTTTATTATTGATTTTTTTTAACATGTTTTCACAGGGGAGAATGGTTAGGAAAGGTTAGGGAGTAAGTGGAGGTAAACAGATATAGAAAAGCCTTAAAGTAGGCATGTTATCAAGGTTGCTCAGTCAAATCAGTGACCTTCTAAGTGATTTTTGGGCATTTTACCTATCGAACTGGGTTGAGACCTAAACATAATAGTTGTAGCTCTTTCTCTAAGCTTTAAAATGAGACCAAGACCATTGCAATCCAATGTGTATAACTCGAGATATGTCTTCTTGAATATGACATGTGCAGAATGACTATCTCGAAATTGCTTTTCTACACTACAGAATGCCAACTAGTATTGTAGCAATACTTAGCTTGGGATAGCCACTTCATCCACTCTTTCGATCTAGAGCTAATGAAACATCGGAGATACATTTCTAAGGTCCAACTGAGCACTTCACTTTGTCCATTAGTTTGTAGGTGACGGCTTGAATTGAAGTTAAAAAAGGTCCCGTTTAAATAAAAACACTCATCCCAGAAAGCACTAGTAAAAGTTGGGTTACAGTCACAAACTATGGATTTCGGTAATGCATGTCACTTGAATATGTTACCAAACCCCACAACTGTATAAGGATGAGACAAAGGAAGAATAGTGGGCATATTTAGATAACGGATACTTTACAACAAGGATAGTTGTCTTATCGCTCGAATGTGGTAACCCTTCAATAAAATCCATGCAGATGTTGTCCCAGATTTGAGAAGGTATTGGTAGAGGATGCAATAAACCCGCGGGAGCCGAATGTTCAATTTGTGACGTTGGCATGTATCACAATTGTGAATGAATTCTTTTATTTGTTTTCGCATCTCCTAGCAACAAAAATCTACTTTGATATGTTGGAGGGTTTTTACATAATCTTCATGAGTACTACCATGAAACTCATTGATGATGGCCAAGTAAGATTTGACTTAGGTGCAAGATAAATTCAATCCTTGAACAAAATTACTCCATCAATTTCTCGCCAAATCCACAGCTTACCAAAACTGATACAAACACAACCTTTGGACAAAGAAAAAAAGAAAATTGACATAGAATACTAACACTTCGAGAGGTTAATGCCTTCCAAGCAACCCAAAGTTGATTAAAATTTTGGATGTTTTATTTCACACCAAACAGGGGTGTATATATAGAAGTTATTAACGTTAAAATCCTAAAAAAAAGGAACTAATAAACCATTAGATAAGCATAGAAATCCTACTAACCCACTAGCACTTGAACTTAGTAAAAATATAGCTAAAGACTTGGACAATTTCAACGGGACTTGACTACCAACAGGACTTGACTTAGTTCCCTAATTTGAATGCAACAGCTCATCAGAAAATTCATAGAAAAATCCACCACAACAAAAACGCGATATGTAAACACTCAATCCAAATGATTTATTCATGCTACTATTAGAAGCGACAACAAGATGCATCGCTTATACCCATATCATAAGTTTAACATTCCTGTTTTGGCGATGTTTTCAAGATCTGTTATTAATAGCTAACACATGTTTACATTGCCTAAAATAATGAAAAGGTAACATTTTAGGTGCTGCCTACGCGAAGGCATAAAAGATGTAATCAACAATCGTTCAAACGTTTCGACACTATTTCATCACAAAATGTCTTTATTTGGCCATGAATGATTTGCTCGTTGCTAATATAAAGAGCAACAGTATTTAGGCAACATTCGAGTGATGAATACTTTTGCAGAAGCAATGCCTTTCGAACTGAAAGATAAGCATGTACAATTAAAACTCACCTTCTTAGTATTTGAACGTTTGATGCATTCCTTTTGTAACTCTGAAGTATATTATTTTGATCGGTAAGACAACCAGTTTCAGTGAAAGTGGTGCATTGTGAAGTCTTTGTTGCACAGAGGTTCCGACCTCCTGCAAAGAGATTGACGATGGGGGATCTTTTGCATTTGCTGATGCTGAGTGAAGTGGCACAACTTTGTGATGGAAAGAGTGGTTTTATGAGTACTTTTGACGAGTGATGTATCAAGTACATACTTGTATTGTATAGTAGAGCATTTGATTGCCCTGAAAAAGTACCTATTTTGCACCTGTATATGTACAAATGTGTATTCTTCCTTCTAAATTAATTAGCAAGAATTTCTAAATATGAAAACTGCATTTTTATAGTTAGTTGGTCTCATATTTGCACAGATTATTTGAGCTCCAACTCTCATATTTCTGTCGAGCTCGAGCTCAACATGTTAAGCTCAGTCGACCTTGAGTTCCAACTATTCATTGTTGAAAAAGATTCTCACAACTCAAACGCAAAATTAAGACAAGCAACAAAAAATAAAGCAAACCAAACACAAGAATTTTAAAGTGGTTTGGCCCAATTAATTTAGCATACGTCAACTATCCACTCAAGCAATCCACCAAGTAAAAGCTTATAGTTGTGCAATTTTTAGAAGAGAAAAAAATGCAAATTCCTTACACTATCCCAAAAAGCCCAATTACACCCTTAATAACAGTCTACAATGACTATTCTTTTGCTGTCTATCTTATACTTTTTGAGATATGTTAAAAGCCCAATCTACTAGTCTATTTAAAGGGGAGAGTCCCTTTGCAACTCCCATTCCCAAGCAATATGGGATTTAAGACACAATCCCAACAATTCCTCCCTTGACTTGAATCCCCAAACATCACGGTAGCATCTAAAAATCTTAAGACAAACGCTACCAACGCCTTCAATCTTCACTTTCTCATTATTATCGACAACAATATTTCCATAATTTCCATCTTCTTTCAATTCAACAAAACAATCTTTATCATAACAAACATGCATAGATGCAGCAGAATCTAAAACCCAACATTTTTCGCCCTTTGAAGTTTGAGTTTCATCTTGACATGTTACTAAAAGTTCACCTTCATTATTAGCAACCCAAGCATCATCCTTCAAATCCTTCATCTGTTGAGCCTTCTTGAAAGCAAGCATATCCTCCCTTAATTTCTTGTAGCATGGTTGGATATGTCCCCTCTCTCCACAATAATAACACTCCTTATTACTGTAATCTCCGACCTTTGATTTATCACCTCTCTCTTGAGTCCTTTCTCGATTAGAACCTTCTGCAATTAGTAGATCTCCTCTACGTGATGAGTTCTTTGATCCCATAAACCTTTTATTCTCATGCAACAAGGCAGTCACATCATTTAATTTTAAAGTAGATCTGCCTACCAACAAATTTTGAACTAAAGGTCTATGATATTTAGGCAAAGATGACAACAATATCAATGCCTTTTCTTCATCCTTTAACTCATCAGAAATAGCCAAAAATTGAGATACTAGCCTATTAAATTCATTTAAATGATCATGGAGACTTGTACCTTCATCCATCTTTAGAGAATACAGATTCATCTTCAAACACAATTTGTTAGTCAACGATTTCGATGATAATACCCTCCAATTTTTCCCACAAACACTTTGATGTAGACTCAGTCAGCACGTTGCACTTTATCTCTGGAGCTAAAGCCAATCTAATTGTACTGACAACTCTGCTTTGAATTCTATTCCATTCTCTATCAGACATCTTCTTTGGCTTACTCTCTTCTAATGCCTGATCAAGACCTTGTTGTACCAAAAGGTCTTGTATCGTACTTTGCCATAACATAAAATTAATTTTACCATCAAATAAAGGAACCTCAAACTTATAGATACCTCCAAAAAATTTGGGATGCTTGACTGTCGTCAATTTACTCTTAAATCTAGCCTCCTCTCGAGCTTGTCTTCTCCCAAATCACAAACCGTGGGCTCTGATACCACTTGTTGAACAAGATTCCCACAACTCAAATGCAAAATTAAGACAAGCAACAAAAAATAAAGCAAACCAAACACAAGAATTTTAAAGTGATTTGACCCAATCAATTTAGCCTAGTCCATTATCCACTCAAACAATCTACTAAGCAAAAGCTTACAACTGTTTTTAGAAGGAAAAAATTGCAAACTCCTTACACTATCCCAAAAAGCCCAATTACACTCTTAATAACAGCCCACAGTGACTATTCTTTTGGAGTCTATCTTATACTTTTTGAGATACTTTAAAAGCCCAATCTACTAGTCATTTAAAAGGGAGAGTCCCCTTACAACTCCCATTCCCAAGCAACATTCATGTTGAGCAGAGCTTGAGCTTCTAATTGCTCGGCTTGATTACATCCCTGTAGTAATATATTGTGTTATCATATAGTATAAAGAGCTTGTTTACTTATATTTTCAGATTGTGAGGAACACAAAGGAAAACTACCATTTGCGTATAAAAGGGGTCCTCATTATAATCATGTTTTTAGATGGTAAACATGATATTATCTAAGTTAATTTTATTTTTCTTTAGATGGCCCACATGTAATTATAGTAATATACGGTAGGATAAACTCTAAAAATTACTCGACTACCCACTTCTTGATTTATCTCAAAAGGGGAGTTTATTGTAAATCCAGACATTACCTTGTTTGGTTATTAGGTAATAAAAGATTTCGGTAATCTTTCAATACTAATAGTGATTACTATAGGGGACGTTTGGATCATATAATGTTTTATTATAGGGGGATATTATATTAACGGAAAGAAATATCACCTTGAAGATTATTGGGAATGTTTAGAAAATGTGTTTGGTTGGTTCGAATGAATTGGTGAATAATATGTTTGGTTGGGAGGATAAATGATGGGTATGTTATATAGATAAATTTCCCTCCTTTTAAAATATTAATATAATAGTATTTTTTATTATTATTTTTTGAATAATTTCTTTTAAACCCCTACTTTTCAGATTTAGCAAAAACACCTTAACAACAAAAAATGTTTTAAACTTAACAAAAACACCCCTACCCACCCCAAGCCACTGCCAACAGTTAGCCACCACTGTCGACAGTGCCATAGATTTGGCCATGACATCGACAGTGCCACAGATTTGGTCGTTTCATGGCTAGATCTATGGCCGTTTCACGGTACGGCCACAGATCTGGCCATCAAACGGCTAGCTGTTTGCCATGAAACGGCCAGCAGCCTCCAGTGGCGGTCAACGGTGGTTGGCGGTGGTGGCCAATTCTGGGTACAATAACATTTCATGGCATTTTTGTAAATAATAACAATAACAAGGGCAATGTTGTCTAAAAAATTTAAAAAGTGAGGACTGTTAGAGTAGATGCCCTAGAGCCAATCAATTATTGTAGAATTGACTCTTTGTAATAATGTTCATTAATCAATAAAAGACATTTTATTTTATATCGCGTAAATCATTATTATTGCAATATGTATTGATATATGTCCTTAGAATGGTAGAACCGTGACGAGGGCATCAAGTGTTTCAAATCTTGATAGTAAGAACCCTATGAGCACATATGGTGGCCATTCTAGAAACGTCCGTAGCCCCAGTATTATTCTGAAGTAAGGGCACAGATAATACGGTAAGGCTATCATAGTGTTGAACGACCCTGTCGAAAGGCAGTGACTGATCTCACTTGTCAAGGTTGTTTGGTGACAACCTGGTGCAACACATGGGTGCTTGTTGTAGGCGATTACACCACAGCAAGTTCACTGGACTGACCCACCAGAGGATTCCATATGGATGGTAACCCCAGTGTCTATGGAACAAATCCTCTAACGAATGGTGGTGCATGTGATCCTTAGACTTGAGATCACCGGAGCGCCTTGTGCACCGATTGGTGTAGTTTGACACTAGCCTAACGCAGTTCTTTTCAGAGCTGTCAATACGGTGGTGATTGGCTGCATCAAGGAGTGTATCAAGACTATGGTGGATTGATAGAGGATTCATCACTCCTGGGTATGGGAGAAGTTATCTCACGGTGCAATTCAGTATATGGCAATGACGTTAAAACTGTGGCCATAGTGGGATTGAGTTGTTGCTCTATCCAGTTTATAATACGGGTCATTGGTCTAGAAACTGAATACCTAATATCAAGAGTAACCGAAGGTTGACACTATTTCTATGCCTTTGTCTCGTCGAGATAACGTATGATGAAAGGAACAAATTGCACGGTAACCATATCATTGACAGGTAGCTACTTTGTTGAATCTAAATCTATCGGGTGGCCATGATACCTTGCTAGGGGCCAATCTTGGTCTGTGTATTAGTGAGACGATTAATTGGTGTTAATCGCATACTATACACTGTCGATATGATGAGGAGCCTATAGGTCACAGACATAGAAGATAATTTAAGATCCAAGAAGAAAGAAAGGCGTTTTCGTCTTTTAAGGCGAAAGGGTATTTTGGTAATTTCACTGTGCAATTAAATTTGCTGAGGTTGTAGCCTTTATTTAATTTGTTAGAAAAATTAAATAAGTGAAATTACGTTTAAATCTGTGTTCGCACATTTAAATATATATATTATCATTATTGTTAAATGTTAATATATATATATATTAATTGATTTTAACTGAGATAATGATGGAAAAATAAAATATTAAATTGGGAGTGTTTGGCAACATGGGGCGTTTGGGTTGGAGCCCAAGCCTATTCCGTATGGGATTAGGGCAAATTGATTAACTATAAAAAGAAAAGTGTATGTGTTAATTAATTAATTAATTGATTTCTTTTAGAAATTAAAACATAGCAGCCCCTTTGAAAACACTCCCACGGCAGAAGCACTTTTGCTTAGAAATCAAATCAATTTGATTTGCTTTCTTCTTAATCTTGAAGCCAAAGAGGATCTAGCAAATCCCTCTTTGGTTCTTTTTGAGATTGTCTTCGTGTGGACTACGCAGGTTCGATCCTACACTTGGATCGGTAGCAAAACATTCGTAGACAAATTTGGAGGAGCCTCCAACGTGTGTTTGTTTTCTTTAAACTCAGATTTTATTTAATATGAATTGTAAAATTATACCCTTGATCTTGGCTCATGTAAACGATCCCTGAATTATATTTTTTTTATTTCTGCTGCATATATGGGACCGTTCACTAACAAGGACAAAAGGGTCTGCATGAGTGAATTGGGTGTTTTGTAAATCTTAACAAATATAAGGCTAATTTGGACCAAATGCTCAACTGTTTAAGGGCAACATGGGACACAAATAACTGCTTTCTACTAGTATACTTTAGAACATATACAATAAAAACATACATAATTAGTGTATGAAAATAGTTGGGCCCAAATTTTTCTTTACTTACAAAACATAATTCTTTACATTTATCAAAATAACAAGTACAAAAACTTAGTGACAGTGGACAATAATGCCAATCCTCCCCGCTTGTCAACGTCCTTTCGACCGCTGCTCACCTATTTCCTGCAAAAATATGGAAAAACAACGGGGTGAGCATAAAAATGCTCAGTAAGTAAATCCCTTAACTCTTCTCCTTCATAGGTTCTTTCCTTACTTAATTCCTTCTATTTTCTTTCTCTGTTTCTTACTCTCACTGCTCTTTTCTTTCTTTCTACTTCTCTCTGTTCTTTCTTTCTTATTCTTTCTATTCTTCCTAACCATGATGAAATTCATGGCAATATGCATGAATAAAATGCTTTTTCATTCTTATTTATATTTTCTTGTTCTATTTCTTTTCTTTTCTTTTTCTTTCTATTCTTTTCTTTTCTTTCTTGTTTTTCTTTTCTTTTCTTTTCTTGGCTTGTTCAAGCCTTCTCATTCTTTCTTATTCTTATTCTTTCTCATTCTTTCTTTTCTTACTCTTTCTCATTCTTTCTTATTCTTATTCTTTCTTTTCTTATTCTTTGCCGATCGGACTCGGTTGATGTATGGATTTAGAACCTTGGCCGTGTGAGTGAGTACAGTCCTCATCTACATGCACTCTTGCGGACCGTACAACTTCTTCTTTCTTCTTAGGCCACTCAATTAAGGTGGCGTGCATGTAGGAATTCTTCCCGGTACAACCCTCATCCACATACACTCTTACGGGCCGTACAATTCTTCTTCTTCTTATGCCACTCAATTAAGGTGGCGTGCATGTGGGAATTTCTTCTTAACGCTCATGGCTCCCTATCACAACAACCTATTCTTTTCTCTTCTTTAATATTCTTCCTTTCTCTTTATTCTTAGAGTGTTTTATTCTTTCTTTCTTTATTCTTCATTCTTCATTCTTCATTCTTTCTTAAGTTTCTATACATACACAATTATATGCATATAGATGGCTCATGCTTAAAATTTCTTACTTAAATGCACTTATGAAATGCACATATGCAATGTTACATAAAATTAAGGTTTCTACCCAACTCATACTTCACTTAGGCATTTCATCAAACAATAATTGTGCATGAACAAACCCTAATTTAATTATCATTCTATTGGTTTCTTAAACCACCCAAATTGAGAGAAAAACTCTCTTATATCATCACCATACCTACACGGCACAAACACTCCCAAAAGAATTCTCCAATTCTTCCAATTTCAACCCATCATCAAACCATCACATACATTCCTCATATTCAAATATATCCAACAACAAGCATAAATAATCATCTATCTCATCTCAATTTCTCAATAATCATAACATATGCATATTTAAAAGAAATCTCTACTCACTTGATTTTCTTAAACTTTAACTTGAGTTGGATTTTGAGTGGAATTTACTTACCTTATGCTTGAGTAGTCTCTCCTAAGCTCTCTACTCTTGTTGGATTCAAATCTTCTCTTAACCCTAAGCATAAACTTCATAAGAACTCAACTTTTACACAAATAAAACATAGATAAAGAGCATGAATTCTTACCTTTTGATGCCTAGAATCAAAACCCTATGAAAATCTACTCAAAAGCCCTCAAATTCCTTGGAGAAGTGAATGAAAATTTGAGAGAAAATGGAGGAGGAGAGTGGCGGTGGAATGAAGGAAATAAGGGTTACAAACCCTTATCATCTTATTTTATAAATATGCTTTCCCATTTTGCCCTTACACTTTTTTGGAAATTCCATCCTTGTCCCTTAGTCAATTACCATAATGCCCTCATTTTTATTGTATTCTTTATGAAATTCTATCTCTTTTCACTCCCCACAATTTTAACTAATTTTGAGTGAAAAGGCTATTTTACCCTTAATACAAGTTAAAGGCATTTTCTTCATATTCTCTTAAAATAATTCTAACAAAAATTAACTAAGAGCTATAAAATATAATTTAAATCATGTACCTCAATGGGCGTTACCCCACCGCGCCCCACGCCCCCCCCCCCCCCCCCCCCCCCCCCCCCCCCCCCCCCCCCCCCCCCCCCCCCCCCCCCCCCCCCCCACCCCCCCCCCCCTTTTCCCAAGGTATTAATATTCCCAGCAACTTACCCCCTAAATGCCAATGTTTGACATATTTGATTCTGGGAATAATTTTTTACAAGTCAATCAAACATCGTCATCTACTCAATTTAAAAAATATTACTCCAATTATCTAATATTAACCCCATCCAAACGGCCCCTAGATGATATTGGGGTAATTTGATTACCGAAAAAAATGTGGTATTTTAAGATTACTAGGGTAATCCAATTTTTGTTCCCATTTTACTCTTAATTAATTAACATTTTGGACACAAATGCCCTCGTATGTTTTGAAGAAAACAACCATGAAGAGGTGGCAAAAAAATTGATGGAAAGCATGTAAACAAGACATGCAAGCTAAGATATGGATTATAGGAGGTAAAAAACTTTAAATAAAGCATAAATTAAAGTTATACCTTCTCCTTAAAGCTTAGGTTTCATGAAGCCAAGATTCAAAGCTATGAACCCTCCACACTTTAACACCACCTTGAGACAAAGAGAGAGTGGCCGAACCTAAGAGAGAGTTTGTGTGTTTTTCTTTTGGGTGAACAATGAACACTTAACCTAAAATGCAACCATTTGCATTTATATATACATGGGTCATTTTGTAATTACTTGTTTTTCACTTGCATGCCCCAATAAAATCTTATTCTAAAAAGAGCCCAAGCATTTATTAATTTGCCCTATGAATAATTACTTGTTTTTCACTTGCATGCCCCAATAAAATCTTTCGGAAGCATCTTGTATGCCTACTATGCAATATAATTGTCCAAATTATATTGCTTCCGTAGGGAACCTTTTGATAAATTCATTTACCGATTAAATGAATCATCTGGACAATTCATATACATACTTTATTTTAAATGCATGACTGAATAAAGGAAGCAATTTTTATATATGAATTGAAGAACTCTTTCTTCTATTATTTATGATATATTGATACAAGACAAAATGTCCTGAAACCAACAACACGAATGGTTTCTAGGGCATACACTAACAAACTCCCACTTGCACTAAAGCCATTCGATGTTGTATCTCATACCCATCTTCTCAAGATGATGGTCTAATTGCTTCAGTGTCATCGCCTTAGTTAGTGGATTGGCTACATTTTCCACTGAAGATGTCTTCAGAATTATAATCTCTCCGACTCTAATGAATTCTCTCAAAATGTGATACTTGTTCTGAATGTGTTTGGATTTTTGGTGTGCCTTTGGTTCCTTTGCCTGTGCAATAGCTCAAGTATTGTCACAGAACATGCTTATCGAGTAAGCCATGTTCGGGACCACATCAAGTTCAATTACGAACTTTCGCATCCAAACAACCTCTTTTGCTGCTTCTGAAGTAGCAATGTATTTAGCTTCTATAGTGGAGTCTACTATAGTTGTCTGTTTGCAACTTTTCAAACTAACAGCACCTCCATTACATATAAAAATGTACCCTGACGTAGACTTTCTATCGTCAATATCTGATTGGAAATCAGAATCTAAGTATCCTTGAATGTTTAATTCTGAATATCCATAACTCAGGACTAGATCCGTAGTTCTTCTTAAGTACTTAAGGATCAATTTTACAACCGACTAATGTTTCTCCCCTAGATTTGACTGATATCTGCTCATAACACTTACAACATAAGCCATATCAGGTCTTGTATATAGCATTGCATATATTAAGCTGCCTACGGCAGACGCATAAGGCACGTTAAGCATCCGCTATCACTCTTCATCGGTCTTTGGACATCTCTTTGGAAAGATAAAGACCGTGAGTGAAGGGCAAGAGACCTCTCTTAGAGTTCTTTATGCTAAATCTTCTCAGCATTTTCTCTACGTACAATTTCTGGGATAATCCAATTACCATTTTTGTTCTATCTCTATAGATACGAATGCCAAGGACATCAGTTACTTCTCCTAAGTCTTTCATTGAGAAGGTTTTGGATAACCATACTTTAACCTCTGTCATCATGCCTACGTTGTTTCCTATCAAAAGTATGTCATCTACATATAATATGAGAAACGTGATAGAATAATCTTTAACCCATTTGTATACATGGGGCTCATTCGGATTCTTGACAAAATCAAACAATTTGATTATGTCGTCAAATCGAATGTTCCAGCTTCTTGAAGCTTGCTTTAATCCATAAATTGATCAATGCAATTTGCAAACCTTATGTTTTTCAGCAGAGGATACAAAACCTATGGTTGTTCCATATGGATGTTTTCCTCAATAAACCCATTAAGGAAAGCTATTTTGACATCCATCTGCCAAATTTCATAATCATGGTATGCTATGATGGCTAGCATTATACGGATGGATTTAATCATAGCTACAGGCGAGAAGGTTTCCTCATAATCCAATCCTTGTTTCTAAGTATAACCTTTCGCTACCAGTTGAGCTTTGAAGGTCTCTATCTCCCCATCCTTGCCAACTTTTCTCTTGTAGACCCATTTGCAACCTATAGGAACTATTCCCTCTAGTGGATCCACAAGTGACCATACTTGATTGGCATGCATTGATTCTATCTCAGAATCCATCGCTTCCAGCCATTTTCTTGAATCTTTATCCAGTATTGCTTCTTCGTAGCTTCTAGGATCATCACTATGATCATCTACTCCCACTAAGTAAGATTCAAAATCTTGCTCATGTAGGAACCCATATCTTTCTGGAGGTTTTGATATTCTAGAAGACTTTCGTACTAGAACCATAGTATCTGATACTGAGGTTTGTTAAGTGGACATTCCAGCTTTAGCAATCTAGGCTCTTGGCTCTTCGAACTCTTCCTTGAGTTCAATATTTCTTCCAACACCGCCTTCCTCTTAGAACTCGTTCTCAAGGAAGCGTACATTTCTACTGATCCAAACTCTTTGATCACTTTTGAAGTAAAATTAATATCCTAAACTATCTTTAACATCTAGCTTATCAGATTTAACTAATTTAACATAAGCTGGACAACCCCAAATCTTCATATAATTCAGACTTGGACGTTTTCCATACCATATCTCATACGATGTTTTCTGGACAGTTTTAGACAGGACCCTATTAAGGATGTGCAGAGCGGTCTGGAGAGCATACCCCCACAGAGACAATGGCAAGTCTGTAAAACTTACAATCGATCGTAACATATCCAATAGGGTACAATTTCTCCTTTTAGACACTTCATTAAGCTGGGGTGTATAAGGAGGAGTCAATTGTGAGATGATCCCATTTTCTTTTAAGAACTCCTGAAACTCTGTAATAAAGTATTCACCCAAACGATCTGATTGTAGTATTTTAATACTCTTTCCAGTTTGATTTTTTACTTCATTCTTGAATTCTCTAAATTTTTCAAAGGATTCAAATTTGTATTTCATTAAATACAAATACCAATATCATGACATATCATCTGTAAAGGTAATGAAGTATTCAAATCCTCCCTTGGCTAAAGTACTGATGATCCATACACATCTGTATGTATGAGTCCTAATAGTTTTTTAGCTCACTCTCCTTTATTCTTAAAGGGAGACTTGGTCATCTTTCCTTGGAGACACGATTCACAGGTTGGATAAGGTTCAGAACCCAATGAGTTTATGATCCCACTTTCTCCAAGCTGTACTAATCTTCTCTCTCCTATATGACCCAATCTATGATGCCATAGAATTTTAGGATTTGATTCAGATCGAGTTCTTTTATTGGAAATGGTATTGATTGAAGCATAATCATTTAGTTCTAAGACATACGAACCATTTATATTCACAGCTTTACCAACTAAAACATTTCGAAAATGTATTGAACATTCATTTCTATTAAACAGTACATGGTAACCTGCTTTACACGAAGCATAAATAGAAATGATGTTTCTAGTGGCTTTTCAAAGTACAATACTTTAAATAAATTCAAAACATTTCCTAAAGGTAGTCTTATTGGGCAAATCCCCATAGCCTCGGCTACAACTTGTGCCCCATTTGCCATCCTCAAAATGATCTCGCCTTTTATTTCCTTAGAACTATTTTAAAGTACCTACAAAGACATACAAACATGAGATGTTGCTGCCGAATCTAATATCCAGGAATGACTATCTGAATTAACATTTGATTCATATTCAATCATAAGACATTGGTTCGTACCTGCTTTTCCTTTACCTTTCCTCAAACTATTCAGGTATTGAGGACAGTTCCTCTTCCAGTGTCCATCTTCTCCACAATGGAAACATTTTCCTTTTGCATTGGCCTTCTCCGCCTTTGCTGTTGGCTTCTTGAAGCTCTTATTCTTAGGTCCAACTTTTGGACCTTTCTTTTGTTGCTTTTTGGGCCTTTTATTAGCCTTGTTGGTGGAGGCGACAAATACATCCTCATGTCCTTTCCCTTTCACATTCTACCTTCGAAATTCTTGAAGCTCATTTAGCAATTCAAAGAGGTTTCGCTCAATCCTATTGAGATTGTAGTTAGTTATAAATAGTTTATAACTTGAAGGTAGTGATTGTAGAATCAAATTCACTTTGAGGCGGTCTGGCATGACCACGCCATATCCATCCAGTCGACCTAATCCATTGATAATCTTAATAGTATGATCATCTAGAGGTACCCCTTCCCTCAACTTCATGCTAAATAGTGATGCACATAACTCATACTCAACCACTCTTGGATTTTCACTATACAACTCTTGTAGAGATGTGAGGATATCATAAGCATTCGAAACCTTTTCGTGCTTAGTCTGAAGTTCTCTAGTCATTGAGGCTAGCATGTAATTTCTAGCCCTCCTACTATCCTTTCTCCATTTTTCAAAAGCATCAAGCTCAACTTGTGGAGCATCGGGTCCAATATCAAGTGGAAGAGGTGCTTCTCGGACATAAGTAGTCCTTTCGAAATCTAGAACGATTGTGAGATTTCTTAGCCAATCCTTAAGGTTGGGTCCGGTTAACATGTTATTATCCATTATCTTTAGGAGAACATTGTTGGCCATTTTTTTTATTATATATCACAAAGATGAAACTGCAAAGAAAAATATTTTTTCCTTTTAAACCTTTTATTGCATAATCAAATTAGCTCCCACTATTTTATTCAAGTCTTACACTCTCTTAGATAGGATACATAAATTTTTGTTGGATTAAATTTCTTAGTGGGGAATCAATTTCTTATTAAATTCAATTAACCTCACATAATAGAATTCTTGGTCAATTAAGTATAATAAGTAGGAAACTATTTTCCTTTTGTATCACTATATAAGATTTGATCCATATTCCTTGTCCTAGCTTCGGATACCTCACATAATAGAATTATTGGTACCTTGGGCTAGTTAAATCCAAACCATTGTGCTTTCTTAGGATGGCATTTTCATCATGTCCTCACATAATAGAAATCTTGGTCAAGGTGAAAATATCCAACCAATAACAAGATCAACTTAATTGCAAAATGGATAGAAACTTCATGCTACAGCTCCAATTGTTGGTGTAAACTTAGAGCTGAAAACTAAAATCGAATCCTAATTGGAGTAGGATTTCTGTCCGACCACTAGAGCTTTAAAAGGGCATAACTGGAGCTTTCGAAATTCAAATGAGGCGATTTAAAAGCTAAAATTGAATTAAACATCCTAAACTACAATTATTATGAGGGGTCCGAACTCCAAAAAGCTCGTTGTCCTATCCAAAAATGGCCTAGAATTTACGGCTTTAGCCTAGAAGCTTTAATCCTTAGTTGATTTGGATTATTTTTGTATGGCTCGTATAAAGACTTGGTCCAACTTCAAAAAGGACTTCAATACAAGTTTGGAGGGTTGGAAATTCATGTGTATGAGCTGGAATTTCACTTGCACGAATTAAGGGCAGATTTGAAGAGAGAGAAAGAAGTGTTTTCCTAAAAGGGTTTAGTTATTTGCCTTAATTTTAGGAGTTGGCTTTTAAAGGGAAGCTTTTATACGTTTCTTTGGGATATAAAATAGAACTTTTAGGCTGCTAGTGTTTTAGAGGTTGGAGACAGAACAGAATTTTATTTTCCTTTTCTTTGTCTGGCTAAATTCTTTAGTTTGATTTAAAGAAACTCCAATCCGGTTAGCATAATTGTGAGACTTTGTTCTTAATCTTAGTTATTGTTCTATTCGTATATCTATGTTTCTTTGTTTTATTTATTACGGTTGCATGCTTTAATTGATTAAAGAGGCCTGACAATTGATTGATTGCTAAACTGAATTTGTAATCCGTAATTGTTATAATATTCAGTTAGAGTAGTAATTAAGCAAAAAAATTGTGATTCACGCTTTTGTTGATTGCTTAAAAGAAACATGGAATGAATTAAATAATTTGATGCTTGTTCGATTGTTATTCATCTTTAACTACTTCCTAATTCATAATGCTATCAGTAAATTCATAAGGATTGCGTAATAGCAAGTGGTTTATTAATAAGAATTAATTTGTGTGTTGGGCTCAAATTAATGAACTTAGGGAAGATAAAGATCGTCTGGCTTCTTGATAATCTTTGGTTAAATATTCAATTAAAGAATAATATATATTAGAAGTCAATGATCAGTTTGCAACTGTGGGTAATTTTCCTTGAGTCGAAATCGTTTTTTATTAAATTCTCTTTACTTAATTCCTATTATTAGTAATTACTCTTGTGTCAATTAATTTTTGAAGTAAAATTCCCCCATTTTTTTCATTAATTCATTGTGATATTGATAATCCGTGGATTATACCGTTTTTATTAGACTTTTTAGTTGGATTTCAGGTACTTTCTAGTTCATTTTGACCTGAATTGTTGCTTAATTCTTTACATTTCATGTTTCAGGTTAAAATGGACATTTTGAGCTAATAAAGACAGAATTAGAAATTCTGGACTCAGAAGTAAGCGGATCTCAAAAGTTGGGAGAGTTCTGAAGCAGTGTAAAGCACTATGAAGTTTGTTCCCAAGGGAGAGCACCGAAGATCGAAGAATCAAGTGAAGATGCAAGCAAAGGGGCAATTCTGTAAATTAAAAAATTGTCAAGAAGCTTCGCCGCGGCGAAGGTTGTTCTTCACCGCAGCGAAGTGCGCCAGTCACGCACCAAGTCTACTTCTTTCTTCACCGCGGCGAGATTTCTTCTTCGCCGCGGCGACGGTTGTAATTTCCAGTTTTGTAAAACGCACAGTTTAACTTTTGCGTGTTTTTCTGAGGAATTTGGGGCGAGGTATAAAGGAAAACACTTAGCCTTTTTGAGGGAGTCTTCGAATAGGGTTAAAGGAGCTTTTTACATTTCCTTAGTTTCATTTTGAGAAATTTGTGAGATTGAACAAGGGTAAAGATTTGATTTCGAACCAGAGGATTCGTCATTTTGGGGAGATTTCTTATCTTTTCTTTTATTTTCATTATGTTGAACTTCAGTATTTTCGTTTCTTTCATTTGTGTTGTTGATTTAGTCATGAACTAACCCATTTTGGGTTAGGGTTTTGATTGTAGTTCTGATTTTTATGGGTTAAGTTATTGATTATTTTCTTTTCAAAACATTTTGCTTTGATTGTGTGTTTACTCTGCATTTACTGGTTTTATGTGATGAACATGATGAGATTGAGAAATGAATCATGTTAGGCTTCTTGGGTAATCACCATTGTAGTATTGGATGCTAGAGATAGATTCAAGAACCAATGAAATCATTTTAGGATTCTTGTGCTTAAGATTATTTTTAATGTTGTGTTTTTTGGTGTGTTTCAGGTGAAGTTTTCAGCTAATACAAAAGGAAATGCTCCAGACTTCGCCGAGGCAAGAAGTATTCTTCACTGCAGCGAAGCACATTAGGTAAAACTAAATTCTGAAAGTCCCAGACTTCGCCGCGGCAAGCAACCTGAATTTTTGTGATAGCTACTGTATTTTATTGCCCCGGCGGAAGTTTGTCTTCGCCGCGGCGAAGAAGGTTGGACAGAAATTTTTCTAAACAAATTTAACCGCGACGACGATTTTTTCTCGCCTTCGCGCAGCGCGATTGCCACTGTATTTTTTCGCCCCGGCGAAGTATTTTTCTTCGCCGCAGCGAAACTTGGGTTTCAATTTTATGTTCATGAATGAGAACTTCGCCGCGGCGAAGCTTGTCTTCCGCCGTGGCGAAACCTGGGTTTAAATTAGGGTTCATAAACAAGGACTTCGCCGGCGGAAGACTGTTTTTCTATAAATACCCACTTTTTCTTTTCATTCTTCACGCGACTCTTTATACCACTTGAGAGAAAAATTTTCAAACTTCAATCCTGCATTCCCAGTGTTTTCCCAACCAATTTTCTTACTCCTTAACCCCCCCAAACACCAAAACAACTCATTTCAACAACAAATTTTACGAAATTTCACAAATTTTTAGTGTCAAGAAATTTGGCCCTTCCAATCTAGGCTGATTCTGGTCAAATTGGTGTCGAATATTCCGTCATATGGTAACATCTCAAGTTCCCTAAACTTTTTATCACACAATTTCAGTTATTTTAATTTGTAGATCTGAAAAAAATTTGGTTGTGTTGAGTGTGAAAATGTGGTGCTTGTGAGTTCGATTTTTTTGAGGAAGGTTGTTTATGCGTGTGGTGATATTAAGGAGTGTGGGTTTTGATTTTGAAGTGTTTTGGTTGAATTAAAAAAAAAATTGTAGTTTGGGTTGAAGTGCGAATTTTTGGAAGGTTGTTTTTTTTTTTTTGCAGGATTGAATTGATTATGTAGAACACTTAGGTTTGAATGTTTGGTTGAGTTGCACTTAAATTTTGGAGAAAATGCCGGTCAAGGCCAAGCATCATATAAGGGCAAGGGAAAAGGAAAAGGGTGGATGACCGCTTCGTGAGTGAGGAGGCCCAGAAAAGATATAAGGGCTATCAAAAGAAAGGATAAGGGTTTTGTTCCTGAGCGTGGGTTGACCGCGAGTCAGGCCCTGGACTGGAGTCGAGGGAGGAAAATGGGAAGTGTTTTTGAGTGCTCTTGCACAACCGGCTTAGAGCCGCTAGTAGGGAGTTTTATGCCAATCTCCCAGATTGTAAGAGGATATGGTATTTGTGAGAGGGGTTGATGTGCCATTTTTGGA
This sequence comes from Pistacia vera, assembly GCF_008641045.1. Lineage (NCBI taxonomy): Eukaryota > Viridiplantae > Streptophyta > Magnoliopsida > Sapindales > Anacardiaceae > Pistacia > Pistacia vera. The sequence goes on along the minus strand of NW_022196765.1, from coordinate 56,150 downwards.
AAGGAGATCAATGAGTTTTATAACTGCCCAGGATTTTCTGGATGATTACGCAAGGTTAGGACGTCAAGTTATAAGGATAATATCATTCTCCGGTCATTGCAAAACCGAGTGCAACTTGGGTGGTGTCGAAGAAACAAAAGAAAACCCCTCAAGGGAACTGATTTGACACCGATAGCTCGACTGTGGTAGTATTTTGTTAGTACGAGATCATTGGAAACCCACTATAGCACATAACTAAAGAGATGGCAGTATGCTTTATTCTATTGCCACAGAAGAGATTATTGATGTGGGAGATATTATCTGGAACAGTATTTAGCATGCCTCAAAACCAAGGCGAACAAGTACGCTTTCCCACATCTCATTACAGCTTTGTGCATTCAAGCTAGAGTCGAGGTGTCTGATGATAGCAATGTTTACATGCTGCCCCACTCTCAGCTCAGATTATTATCAAAAGCATCTTGAACGTCCATCAGCTGCAGCAACCAAAAGCAGGACAACAACGACAGAGAACCACACAAGGCCCTGTCACATCCTCCAGCTCCCACGCTACACAGAAGAGTGATGCAAGAAATGATGGGTATGATGAACATGGCAAATCGTCAGATTGGTTGGTTTAGAGCAGACCCATATGATGTTGAGATGCAGAAGAGTAGCTTTAGCAACGCAATGTGTTGACACTTCCGGATTCCAATAGGCCAATTGAGATTCAGATGGTGAGGCTCCAGATCAGAAGCAAAGAAAGGAGAAGAGGAAGACGAGGGAGGCGAAGAATAGCATCGGAACACCGTGTTGTTATCTTTATTTTCATTTGTTTAGTTGAATTGGTTTTTCATTTCAACATTAAACTCAGTTCTTTTTTTGTTTTGGATTTGTGTATTTGTTTTAGTTGTTTCATTTTAATTTTTAGTTGTTGTAAGGACGAGATTAGGATGTAATATTTTCAATTTAGTTTGTGATTTTTTTTGCTAACACAAGGACACCATAGCTTCTTATTTTTGACAGATTTTGGATGATAAAAAAAGTCAAGGACCGGGTGTGCAATGTGAGCGACACTTCACTCATTAACCAGGGAACTTCTTGTACCTTTGTTATTTTTGTTTTTCCATTCCTAAGTGATGCATAATGGGACATTGGACAATGACATCTTTTTTGTTGGGGGTAGAAAATTAGGAATTTTTGAAAATTTTGAACTTTTGTTATTTTTCTTTAATTTGATTGTTTTTGCCGATGATGAATTGTAGAAATCAATGATGAGAATTGGATTGTTGCATTTTTATTGTTGAGAAATGTTACATTGCTTCAAGTGTAGGTTTATTGCTGAATTTTGATTGAGGTTTGTTGAGTGATTCAACCACCATTTTCATTGTTTTCGGCATGCTTAGATTTATTTATGTACTTAGGTAAAGTTTGTAATGTTGGTGGACTCGAACCTAGTAGAGAAGTGCTTGAGGCGAAATTCTAGGATTAGACATGGTTGAGGAGATGTTTTAGGCATTCTTTTTGGAACGTTTGAGCCTTTCTACCGACCCAGGAATGAAATTGTCCTTGTCACCCATTTGAGCCGTATGAATCATATTTGCTTCATTTTTCTTGGCTAACTAAAAATTGTCCGTCCTTGTACCCTAAACACTCTGTCGTACCCTTAGGAGAATTCGCTCCTAATGCAAACACAACAAGAAATGGAAGAGTTGTACAATTGACTAAAAGAATAGTTTGGGGTTGTAAGAAGGGCAATAAAAATAAAAGAGGTAGTTCACCTCAGTTCAATGGATGTGTCTCAATTGTTTATTTCTTTTCAAAAAAAAAAAAATTTAGTTTCTTTTGCCAAGTTTAAGGGTATATCGGCTGGAAACTAGTAACAGCCTTAAAAACTGCCTAGCAGTACTTGGCGACCTATGGTTTAACAACGCCACGTACACCTTAGCCCCGCGCATTTATGGTATCAAAATAAGAAAGATACGATTTTGAGGGTTGTAAATTAGTGGACATGTTGATGGTGGTTGAAAGAAGTGGAGTTCGATTTGACTTGAGTGTTTGCATGAGGAAAACCGAGTTCTCTTACTTTGTATTTTCCTATCTTTTTTTTTCTTGGAACCCACTACCCGAGCCTAACCTTACAAGCTTTTAAAGCCCTTTGATTCTCATCTTTGTCTAGTCCTCATTAGTGGAGAGTATTCGATATTAGGCTTATGGGTCTGCCACCATTTGTTAAACTTTACATTTCTGCATAAAATAATCTGGGAAGTTGGAATGTGGATTGAAGTGGGATCACCTACTCGGTGGACCGATAGAGGAAGATAGTCGATGTACACTTATAACTTCTTGGAGATGAACATTTTTCTGATAATAATTTTTCAACAACTTTTGAGACTGTGCAATTTCTAGGCAATTCGCATGTTGAGTTTGAGTCGTGTTTGCGTTCTTTCCCCTTTCAGTTTTGTTGTTGTGTTTTTCGTGTTTTTTTTTTTTTTTTTTTTTTTTTTGTCGTTTTGTTTGTTGTTTTTGTTCCGTAAGTTTGTACCTTATGCTCGAGGACGAGCATATCTTTGTTTGGGGGTATTACAATGGTGATTACCCAAGAAGCCTAACATGATTCATTTCTCAATCTCATCATGTTCATCACATATTCTCATTAGGGGATAAAGCAAAGGGGTGGTTAATGGCACTACCACCGGAAACTATCACAACTTGGAATGATCTAGCACAGAAGTTCCTTACCAAGTTCGTCCCTTCAGCTAAATCAGCAAAACTCAGAAATGATATCACATCATTTCTACAAGATGAGTCCGAGTCATTGTATGAGGCTTGGGAGAGGTACAAGGAGTTAATGAGGAAATGTCCACACCATGGGTTGCCAGTTTGGCTTCAAGTCCAAACATTCTACAATGGACTGATGCGTAATGTGCAAACCATGGTGGATGCAGCATTAGGGGGAGCCTTGCAGAACAAGACACCAGAGGAGGCTTATGAGTTGCTTGAGGTATTGGCAAGTAACAACTATCAAAGACTAAATGAGAGAGTAATACCAAGAAAATCTGCGGGTCTTCATGAAGTTGATGCTTTCACAGCCATCTCAGCCCAACTCACGGCACTTTAGAAATAGTTGGGAAGTATGCAAGTAAACTCTGTACAAGTACCTCAACTAACTTGTGATTTTTGTGCAAGAAACCATGTGAGCAGCGAGTGTCAAGTGGGGAACACATTTGCTTCGTCATCTTCATCAACAGAGCAAGTGAACTACTTGGCAGGAAATCAGAGGCAACCAAACAACCCGTATTCCAACACATACAATCCGGGGTGGAGAAATTATCCAAATCTAGCTTGGAGCAATCAGAACCAGCAAAATAATCAATGTAACCAAAGGACTTTACCGAATAACCAACTAGGGGTGAATAATCAATCGGGAGACCCAAGAGTAACAAAGTTGGAGGACATGTTTAGGAAATTTATGCAGGAGACCACGAGATTTATGAATGAGATGAGGACGAATTTTAGAAATCAAGGGGCGTCCATTCGGAATCTTGAGGTACAGATGGGCCAATTGGCCGAGAAGCTAAATGAGAGACCGTAGGGTTCCTTACTAAGCAATACAGTCACTAACCCACGTGAGCAAGTAAATGCAATTTCGTTGAGAAGTGGGAGAGTTTTAGAAAAGGTGGAAAAATCAAGGAAAGAGGAAACTTCATCAAAGCAAAATGAAGAATTTGATGAGGAAGTTGATGAAGAAATCATTGCTGAAGAGAAACCACCCAGCCCAAGGAAAGATGAACAGAAGCAGGAACAGGGGAAAAAGAAAAAGAAAGAGAAATTGCCTTTCCCCGAGATACCACCAGAGTTGGCGCATCACACACTACCCATGCCTTTTCCTCAAAGAATCAGAAAAGAAAATCAGGATAAGCAGTTTATTAAATTCCTTGATGTTTTTAAGAAACTGCATATTAACATTCCTTTTGCAGATGCATTGCAGCAGATGCCGAGCTATGCGAAGTTCCTTAAGGAAATCCTATCGAACAAAAGGAAGCTAGAAGATGAGGAAACGGTGATGCTTACGGAGGAGTGCAGTGTCATTCTCCAAAAGAAGTTACCCCCGAAGCTCAAAGATTCAGGGAGTTTTACGATTCCTTGCACCATAGGAAATATCACCTTTGATCGAGTTTTATGTGACCTAGGTGCTAGCATTAACCTTATGCCTTTTCTGTTTTCAGGAAACTAGGAATTGGTGAAGTAAAGCCGACAACCATATGCTTGCAACTTGCAAATCGATCAATAAAGCATCCTAGGGGCATTGTGGATGATGTGTTGGTTAAGGTGGACAAGTTTATTTTTCCTGCGGATTTCTTTGTGTTGGATATGGATGAAGACAAAGAGATTCCTCTTATCCTGGGACGACCATTTCTGGCGGCCGGAAGAGCTTTAATCGACGTTTAAGAAGGGAAGTTGATCATGAGGATGCAAGATGAAGAAATAACGTTTAATGTCCTTGAATCAATGAGAGCTCCACCTAAACAAGAGTCGTGTTTGAAAATTGATATGGTGGACCAGGCAAAGAGTGAAACCTTCCTACTGGACAATCCTAGAGTGGAAATTAAGAGCTACATTGTCAAACCGAATTAGTTCGAGAGTGAGGACCATAACAAAAGGGGTGGCATAAAATTCCGAGATAAGCCACAGTTGAGATTGTGTTTTCACAAGGAAAGGGTCTCTCAACTCAAAAAGGGTAAGGGAAAGTCAAGAAAACGGAAAACAGTCGGTGAGAAGAGTTGAACCACCAAAGTAATGACCAAGGGATGGAAATGGTGGTGAAACTCTCAACAAGACCACTGTGTGAAAAAGATAATTTAGCAAAAGAAGCTCGAGCACAAGGGAATGTTCCGGGATGTGATGTACTTGGATAGTCCGGACTGACGTGAATAATTGAGAGAGTCGAGCTTACTGACTATAAACAAGCGCTTCTTGGGAGGCAACCCAAGTGTTTTAAATTTTTGTTCTTCTATTTTTATTTTAGTGTGTTGAATGTTTTTTTTTTTTTTTTTTTTTTGATTATTTTTAATGTTTGTGTTTTTGGGTGTTTCAGGTGAAGTTTTCAGCTAATACAAGAAGGAAAATGCTCCAGACTTCGCCGAGGCGAAGAAGTATTCTTCACTGCAGCGAAGCACATTAGGTAAAACTAAATTCTGAAAGTCCCAGACTTCGCCGCGGCGAAGCAACCTGAATTTTTGTGATAGCTACTGTATTTTATTGCCCCGGCGAGGAATTTGTCTTCGCCGCGGCGAAGAAGGTTGGACGAAATTTTTCTAAACAAATTTAACCGCGACGACGATTTTTTCTCGCCGCAGCGATTGGCCACTGTATTTTTTCGCCCCGGCGAAGTATTTTTCTTCGCCGCAGCGAAACTTGGGTTTCAATTTTATGTTCATGAATGAAGAACTTCGCCGCGGCGAAGCTTGTTCTTCGCCGTGGCGAAACCTGGGTTTAAATTAGGGTTCATAAACGAAGGACTTCGCCGCGGCGAAGACTGTTTTCTATAAATACCCACTTTTTCTTTTCATTCTTCACGCGACTCTTTATATCCACTTGAGAGAAAAATTTTCAAACTTCAATCCATTGCATTCCCAGTGTTTTCCCAACCAATTTTCTTACTCCTTAACCCCCCCAAACACCAAAACAACTCATTTCAACAACAAATTTTACGAAAATTTCACAAAATTTTTAGGTCAAGAAATTTGGGCCTTTCCAATCTAGGCTGATTCTGGTCAAATTGGTGTCGAATATTCCGTCATATTGGTAACATCTCAAGTTCCCTAAACTTTTTATCACACAATTTCGAGTTTTAATTTGTAGATCTGAAAAAAATTTGGTTGTGTTGAGTTGTGAAAATTGTGGTGCTTGTGAGTTCGAATTTGTTTGAGGAAAGGTTGTTTATGCGTGTGGTGATATTAAGGAGTGTGGGTTTTGAGTTTTGAAGTGTTTTGGTTGAATTTAAAAAAAAAATTGTAGTTTGGGGGTTGAAGTGCGAATTTTTGGAAGTGTTGTTTTTTTTTTTTTGCAGGATTGAATTGATTATGTAGAACACTTAGGTTTGAATTGTTGGTTGAGTTGCACTTAAATTTTGGAGAAAATGCCGGTCAAGGCCAAGCATCAATATAAGGGCAAGGGAAAAGGAAAAAAGGTGGATGACCGCTTCGTGAGTGAGGAGGCCCAGAAAAGATATGAAGGGGCTATCAAAAGAAAGGATAAGGGTTTTGTTCCTGAGCGTGGGTTGACCGCGAGTCAGGCCCTGGACTGGAGTCGAGGGAGAAAATGGGAAGTGTTTATGAGTGCTCTTGCACAACCGGCTGTAGAGCCGCTAGTGAGGGAGTTTTATGCCAATCTCCCAGATTGTAAAGAGGATATGGTATTTGTGAGAGGGGTTGATGTGCCATTTTTGGAAAAGGAGATCAATGAGTTTTATAAACTGCCCAGGATTTTCTGGGATGATTACGCAAGGTTTAGGACGTCAAGTTATAAGGATAATATCATTCTCCCGGTCATTGCAAAACCGAGTGCAACTTGGGTGGTGTCGAAGAAACAAAAGAAAACCCTCAAGGGAACTGATTTGACACCGATAGCTCGACTGTGGTAGTATTTTGTTAGTACGAAGATCATGCTGGAAACGCACTATAGCACAGTAACTAAAGAGATGGCAGTATTGCTTTATTCTATTGCCACAGGAAAGAGTATTGATGTGGGAGATATTATCTGGAACAGTATTTAGCATGCCTCAAAACCAAGGCGAACAAGTTACGCTTTCCCACATCTCATTACAGCTTTGTGCATTCAAGCTAGAGTCGAGGTGTCTGATGATGAGCAATGTTTACATGCTGCCCCAACTCTCAGCTCAGATTATTATCAAAAGCATCTTGAACGTCCATCAGCTGAGCAACCAAAAGCAGGGACAAAACGACAGAGAACCACACAAGGCCCTGTCACATCCTCCAGCTCCACAGCTACACAGAAAGAGATGATGCAGCAAATGATGGGTATGATGAAACGGATGGCAAATCGTCAGGATTGGTTGGTTTAGCAGACCCATATGATGTATGAGATGCAGAAGAGTAGCTTTAGCAAGCTCAATGTTGACACTTCCGGATTCCAATAGGCCAATTGAGATTCAGATGAGTGGATGGGCTCCAGATCAGAAGCGAAAGAAGAGGAAGAAGAGGAAGACGAGGGAGGCGAAGAATGAGCATCGGAACACCTGTGTTGTTATCTTTATTTTCATTTGTTTAGTTGAATTGGTTTTTCATTTCAAACATTAAACTCAGTTCTTATTTTTGTTTTGGATTTGTGTAGTTGTTTTAGTTGTTTCATTTTTAATTTGTAGTTGTTGTAAGGACGAGATTAGGATGTAATATTTTCAATTTAGTTTGTGAATTTTTGCTAACACAATGGACACCATAGCTTCAATTATTTTGACAGATTTTGGATGATAAAAAAAGTCAAGGACCGGGTGTGCAATGTGGAGCGACACTTCACAGATTAACCAGGGAACTTTCTTGTACCTTTGTTATTTTTGTTTTTCCATTCCTAAGTGATGCATAATGGGACATTGGGGACAATGACATCTTTTGTTTGGGGGTAAGAAAATTAGGAATTTTTGAAAATTTTGAACTTTTGTTATTTTTCTTTAATTTGATTGTTTTTGCCGATGATGAATTGTAGAAATCAATGATGAGAATTGGATTGTTGCATTTTTATTGTTGAGAAATGTTAAGCATTGCTTCAAGTGTAGGTTTATTGACTGAATTTTGATTGAGGTTTGTTGAGTGATTCAACCACCATTTTCATTGTTTTCGGCATGCTTAGATTTATTTTATGTACTTAGGTAAAGTTTGATAATGTTGGTGGACTCTAGAACCTAGTAGAGAAGTGCTTGAGGCGAAATTCTAGGATTAGACATGGTTGAGGAGATGGTTTATGCATTCTTTTTGGAACGTTTGAGCCTTTCTAGCCGACCCAGGAATGAAATTGTCCTTAGTCACCCATTTGAGCCGTATGAATCATATTTGCTTCATTTTTCTTGGCTAACTAAAAATTGTCCGATCCTTGTACCCTAAACACTCTGTCGTACCCTTAGGAGAATTCGATCCTAATGCAAACACAAAGAAATGGAAGAGTTGTACGAATTGACTAAAAGAATAGTTTGGGGGTTGTAAGAAGGGCAATAAAAATAAAAGAGGTAGTTCACCTCAGTTCAATGGATGTGTCTCAATTGTTTATTTTCTTTTCAAAAAAAAAAAAATTTAGTTTCTTTTGCCAAGTTTAAGGGTATATCGGCTGGAAACTAGTAACAGCCTTAAAAACTGCCTAGCAGTACTTGGCGACCTATGGTTTAACAACGCCACGTACACCTTAGACCCGCGCATTTATGGTATCAAAATAAGAAAGATACGAGTTTGAGGGTTGTAAATTAGTGGACATGTTGATTGGTGGTTGAAAAGAAGTGGAGTTCGATTTGACTTGAGTGTTTGCATGAGGGAAACCGAGTTCTCTTACTTTGTATTTTCCTATCTTTTTTTTTCTTGGAACCCACTACCCGAGCCTAACCTTACAAGCTTTTAAAGACCTTTTGATTCTCATCTTTGTCTAGTCCTCATTAGTGGAGAGTAGTTCGATATTTAGGCTTATGGAGTCTGCCACCATTTGTTAAACTTTACATTTCTGCATAAAATAATCTGGGAAGTTGGAATGTGGATTGAAGTGGGGATCACCTACTCGGTGGACCGATAGAGGAAGATAGTCGATGTAACTTATAACTTCTTGGAGTATTGAACATTTTCTGATAATAATTTTTCAACAACTTTTGAGACTGTGCAATTTCTAGGCAATTCGCATGTTGAGTTTGAGTCGTGTTTGCGTTCTTTCACCTTTCAGTTTTGTTGTGTGTGTGTTTCGTGTTTTTTTTTTTTTTTTTTTTTTTTTTTTTTTTTTTTTGTTGTTGTTTTTGTTCCGTAAGTTTGTACCTTATGCCGAGGACGAGCTATCTTTAGTTTGGGGGTATTTGAAATCCGTGGATTATACCGTTTTTATTAGACTTTTTAGTCGGATTTCAGGTACTTTCTAGTTCATTTTGACCTGAATGTGGTTAATTCTTTACATTTCATGTTTCAGGTTAAAATGGACATTTTGAGCTAATAAAGACAGAATTAGAAATTCTGGACTCCAGAGTAAGCGGATCTCAAAAGTTGGGAGAGTTCTGAAGCAGGTAAAGCACTATGAGCTTGTTCCCAAGGAGAAGCACCGAAGATCGAGAATCAGCGAAGATGCAAGCAAAGGGGCAATTCTGTAAATTCAGAAATTGTCAGAAGCTTCGCTGCGGCGAAGGTTTTCTTCGCCGCAGTGAAGTGCGCCAGTCACGCACCAAGTCTACTTCTTTCTTCACCGCGGCGAGATTTTCTTCTTCGCGCGGCGAGGTTGTAATTTCCAGTTTTGTAAAACGCACAGTTTAACTTTTGCGTGTTTTTCTGAGGAATTTGGGGCGAGGTATAAGGAAAACACTTGGCCTTTTTTAGGGAGTCTTCGAATAGGGTTAAAGGAGCTTTTTACATTTCCTTAGTTTCATTTTGAGAAATTTGTGAGATTGAACAAGGGTAAGATTTGATTTCGAACCAGAGGATCGTCATTTTGGGGAGATTTCTTATCTTTCTTTTATTTCATTAGTTGAACTTCAGTATTTTCGTTTCTTTCATTTGTGTTGTGATTTAGTCATGAACTAACCCATTTGGGTTAGGGTTTTGATTGTAGTTCTGATTTTTATGGGTTAAGTATTGATTATTTTCTTTTCAAAACATTTTGCTTTGATTGTTGTGTTACTCTGCATTTACTGGTTTTATGTGATGAACATGATGAGATTGAGAAATGATCATGTTAGGCTTCTTGGGTAATCACCATGTAGTATGGATGCTAGAGATAGATTCAAGAACCAATGAAATCATTTAGGATTCTTGTGCTTAATGAGCTTAGAATTATTAACTTTCAATTTGTTGGGTGCAGAAGGTTAATAGGGAAGAGTAGGAAAACATAGCCTGAGAAGGTATTTTGACACTTTAGAGAGTTCGATTTACAATCAATGCTGTGAATATGAATTTAACTTAATTCGTTAGGTTAACCCATAAAGTTCGAATGAAGTCAAACCCTACCGTTTGTTTGAATTGATTTTATCCCATTTAAATCTTGCTTTCGTAGTTTAAGTTTTATTTAGTAAAATTTTGTTTTAATCATAGTTTAAATTGCTCCCTTTTATCCAAAAAGATTCGATTGCTTCAACTTGAGAACTTTAGGACCCTAGTGCTTAGCAACAATCCTTGTGGGAACGATACTCACTCATCATTATATTACTTTGTGCGATTAGTATACTGCTACATATTGCATGTTGTAGGAAACACGCAATAGATATTAGGTTGGCTAATTTGAATAACTAATCTCTATGATCAACCTGTACTTACTGCAATTACAAGTTGTGAGTAGAGTAAATTTAATTTTTGGTTGTGCTTGGCATACATCAATCTCCAAATCTCCTAGTAAGCCAAGTATCCAGGTGATCTCACATGTAGCTTTGGCCATGACTTTGTATTCAGCCTCTGTTGATGAAAGAGATATTGTGGATTGCTTCTTTGGTTTCTAGGAAATTAGAGCTCCTCCAGCTTTATACAAAACCAGTGAGGGTTTTCTTGTCATTGGACATGTGCCTAATAGAATTATAGTATGCTAGTGATGTCTAAATTTTTGTCCTAAGGTAAAAGAGTCTTGGGCCTGGAAAACCTTTCAAGTACTTAATGTACCTTCACATTGCATCCATGTGAGATTGCTTTGGCTCATGCATAAACGTTGAGAATGTGGAAAGCATAGCTAATGTCTGGTCTGTTAGAGTAGATGCCCTAGAGCCATCAATTATTGTAGAATTGACTCTTTGTAATAATGTTCATTAATCAATACAAGACATTTTGCTCTATGTCGCGTAAATCATTATTATTGCAATATGTATGATATATGTCCTTAGAATGGTAGAACCGTGACGGGGTATCAAGTGTTTCAAATCTTGTAATGAGAACCCTATGAGCACATATGGTGGCCATTCTAGAAACGTCTGTAGCCCCAGTATTATTATGAGTAGGACACAGAATACGATAAGGCTATCATAGTGTTGAACGACCCATCGAAAGGCAGTGACTGATCTCACTTGTCAAGGTTGTTTGGTGACAATGGTGCAAACACATGGGTGCTTGCTTGTGGCAAATACACCGCAGCAAGCTCACTAGACTAACCCCACCAGAGGATCCATATGGATGGTAACCCCACTGTCTATGGAACAAATCCTCTAACAAATGGTGGTGCATGTGATCCTTAGACTTGGATCACTGAGCACCTTGTGCACCGATTGGTGCAGTTTGACACTAGCCTAACGCAGTTCTATTCAGAGCGTCCAATACGGTGGGGATTGGCTGCATCAAGAGTGGTATAAGACTATGGTGGATAGACAGAGGATTCATCACTCCGGGTACGGGAGAAGTTATCTCACGGTGCAATTCAATGTATGGCAATGACACTAAAACTGTGGCAACAGTGGGATTGAGTTGTTGCTTATCCAGTTTATAGTACAGGTCATTGCTCCAGTAACTGAATACATAATATCGAAAGTAACCGGAGGTTGACACTATTTCTATGTCTTCGTCTCGTCGAGATAACGTATGATGAAAGGATTGAATTGTACGGTAACCATATCGTTGAGGTAGCTACTTTGCTGAATCCGAATCTATCGGGGGCCATGATGCCTGCTAGGGACCAATCTTGGTCTGTGGATAGTAAGAGATTAATTGGTGTTAATCGCGATACTATACACTGCTGGTATGATGAGGAGCCTATGGGTCACACAAATAGAAGATAATTAAGAGCCAGGAAGTTAGAAGGGCATTTTTGTCTTTTTAGGTGAAAGGGTATTTTGGTAATTCACAGTGCAATTAAATTTGCTAAGGTTGTACCCTTTATTTAATTTATTAGAAAAATTAAATAAGTGAAATTACGTTTAAATATGTGTTTCGCATATAGTTAATAAATTATCGTTTTGTTAAATGTTAATATATAATTGATTTTTAATGAGATAATGATGAATTAAAATAAATATCTAATTGGGAGTGTTTGGAAACAGGGGTGTTTAGGTTGAGACCAAGCCTATTCCATATGGGAATAGGGCAATTAAACTTGACTATTTGAACAAAAGTTTAATTGAGAAACAGGTTAAGAAATCATTTCATTCATTCATTGAAAGAAAAAGAAAACACAAACCCTTATTCACTGTCACAACACCAGTTTCGGGTTTGATTGAAAATAAAAAATATTCTTCATCTCTTCTTTGTTTCTTAAGACTAAAGAAGATCTAGCAAATCCCTCTTTGTTCCTTGGGATTATCTTTCTGTGGACTACGTCGGTTCGATCCTACACTTGTGTCTGTAGCAAAATACGTTCACAGACAACTTGGAGGAGCCTCCAAACGTGCGTATGATTTCTTAAACCTTTAAATGATTTTTTTGCAGATTTAATATATGTATAAACTGTAAATTTGTACCCGGATCTTGGTTCTAAGGAACGATCATGTTATGTTTTTGTTTTCCGCTGGTAACTGAGTTTCAATAACAATGGAGCAGAGCCTCGGGCATCAAATTTTTACAGTTTATTGCATGATCTATACACTGTATGGGTTGATAACTGTTATTTTTGAAAATCTGCAAAATCTGAAGAATCGCTTATGGATGAATGATTCAAATGATAAATTGGTTTAATAATGTGTTGTGGATGTTATATGGTTGGTTGATATCCTGGTTGAACGTGGTGCGTTCGATTTGATTTGGATTCGTGTTATTACACAAAACTGCAAAAAACTGAACTATTCATATGGGGATTTCCAGGTTTCGCCATGGCGAAGATTTACTACCTGCAAATTTTCCGCCACGGTGAAGATAAAAACTTTGCCGCAGCGCGTGGCTGCTACCCCAATTTTGTGTTTTTGCGAAGGGACCGAACTGCAGTTTTAATAACCTATAAGCCAATGATCATTCTGCAAATTTAAGAGGGTAATTAATAAATAACCTACCCGATTCAAAAATTGATTGTATATTGCATGGTGCCTGGTACGAGCCTTAGACCTATGGTGAATGTTTTAAAATATTTTTGGGTATGTATGGTTGTATAATTTATAAATATGGCCTACGTGTCCTGCCTTTCTCCTCTTCTCAATGTACATTCTCTTCTCATCTCACTCCCCTCGAATGTAAATCGAGGTTCTAAATTGTGAGTTAAAATTAGTTTAAGATTAATTTTATTGTAAATTTAGAATGATGTTTTTGTAATGTACTTGAGAATGGAACAAAGGTCTAGGCAACCACACTTGAAGACTCAAGATGTTTATACAGGACCCCTAGGTGACCCACCGATTCCTTTAGGCTCGAGAAAATGGTTTTAGTTGGGCCATGTACTGGCACGTTTATATTTTGTTTAGAAGCATGCTAAGGTTGAATGTGAATAACATGCCAAACAATGTCATTCTAACAAAGATATAATCTGGTGGACATTAAATAACAAACCCTCAATCAAAGAAATATTAAGTCACGGAAGCCTTCCATCACCATGGTTTTAATCAAACCACTGTTCGTCGAAACCTTGTTCGCCAAAGCGAAGGGTACAACTTCTACCAGTGGGAGGTTAAAATGCATTAGAGTTTTCCTTAATGGTGATGGGTCGACTAAAATGATGGTTTTGCTTGTTCGCCAAAGCAAAGGTTGTAAACACGCCATAGGCATAGTAGAGCAGTAAACATATTGTGTGTAAGTGGTGACATGTAGTGTCCACTTTACTGATACTGAGAATCACACTTGAGGACAATGGTTTGGAGCCATTGGATTGTGTGATTGGCTTGTTGGATTTTTCACATTTGAGGTTGATAGTAGGAGCTATCAACTGGTGTGGATTAAGTTTGTTGGCACCTAATCCACTTTTTGGCTTCGCCAAAGCGAAGGTTTGAAATGGGCCGGATGGGATCTCAGTCACATAGGAAAGTCAACGGGTTTCCTGGGTTAATAGTGAGGGCTATTGACTTGAGTAAAATAGTGGAGAATGTTTAATAAAAGACCATATTAAATAATAATGAACTTTATAATGACTTTATTTTTCTGCAATTGTAGATTCACCAAAATGAGCATTATGAACCTGCGACCGATAATTGAGAATAGAAACAGATTGGATGGATCCAATTCTTAGACGGTAACGTAATCTTCGGATTATACTCAAGTCAGAAAAGAAATTGTATATCCTTGAAAAGCCATACTTGGCTGAGCTTGATCCTAATGCCACTTAGGAAGTAAAGGATACTTATCAAAAGTTCCTGATGATGCTGATAACGTTCAATGCTTGATCTTGCATCGATCACACCTATGTTGCAAAAGAGCATGGAATATGGACGCTTCTTCCATTATTCTACACCTCAAGGAGGTTTTCGAAACAAATGCTCGACATGAGAGGTACAAGGTGTCGAAAGCACTGTTTGGGACCGTCTGACTGAGGGATCCCAAGTTGGTCCTCATGTGCAGATGATCGAGCATATAGAGAGGCTTGAGACTTGGATGTGGCTTGGATGCAGAATTACAAATGGATTTAATTCTGCAATCCTTGCTTGACTCTAGCTCCGTTCATAATGAATTCAATATGAACACGATGGAGAAAACCCTGTCAGAACATTTGAACATGTTGAGGACTGCAGAGCAGGACTTGAAAAAGCAAGCCTGTTTTACTGGTTGTTGCCAGTAAAGCAAAAGGTAACGAAAGGGTAGGGCCAAGGCCAAACCCAAGTCCAAGCCCAAAGGTCAGGTTGCTCTTAGGCCTAAGAGTGGCATAGGGAAGGGCAAGGTAGTCTGCTTCTTTTGTGGCAAGCCTGACCACTGGAGGAAACACTGCAGGTTTCCTCTCAAGCAAGAAGAAGTCAGATGCTACAACTTCAGGTATTTTTATGATTGAGATTAATTTCTCTCCCTCAACATCTTGGGTCATTGACACAGGATGTGGTACTCACATTTGTACGATATGCAGGGACTAAGGTAGAGTAGAGTGCTCGCCAGGGAGAGGTGGACCACGAGTTGGAAATGGAGCACATGTGGCTACATTGGTGTAGGGCTTACTGTTTATGTTTCCCTACGGGCTGTTATTAGAACTACATAACTGTTATCACGTACCTCTATTTCTAGAAATATTATTTTAGTATCCATTGGATAATATAGGGCATCATTGAGAATCTAATGGATTGTTGTCCTTTAGTTTGAATGGTATTCTATTTGGAATGCAAGGTTATATAATGGATATAGTTTTGACTTAAACAATAAAAATATTATCAATGTTGAAACCAAGAAAGCCAAACATAGGATCAAAACCAGACATATCTCTGGCACTGTAGATTGTGTATGTTAATAAGAGTCGCATTGCAAAACTTCAAAGGGATGGAGTTTTGGACCCTTTGACTTTCAGTCATTTGAGGTATACGAGTCATGCGTTAGATAAGATGACCAAGTCTCCTTTCACAAGACAATGTGAAAAGGCTACTAAGCTGTTAGGCATCATCCATAGTGATGTATGTGGTCCACTAAGACTTGAGGCCAGAGGTGGATATTCATATTTATCACATTTCTGATGATTTCCAATAGATATGAGTATGTTACCTTATGAGACATAAATCTGAAGCCTTTGATAAATTAAAGGAATTCAGGAATAGTACAGAATTGTTGGGCAAAAGTATTAAAGCTCTTCGGTCGGATCAAGGAGGTGAATATCCTTAAGCTCAGGGTTCTCAGAGTAACTACGGAATGTGGGATAGTATCACAACTCACCCCTCCTTATACACCCCAACACAATGGAGTGTCAGAAAGGAGGAATAGGACCTTACTTGACATGGTTAGGTCCATGATGAGTTTTAGTGATTTACCTGCATCGTTCTGGGGTTATGCCCTAGAGACTGCGACTCATGTTTTGAACCGTGTGCCGTCAAAGTCTATAGATAAGACTCCATATGGGCTATGGAGTGGGCAAAAGCCCAACTTGTCTTATCTAAGGATTTGGGGTTGTGAAGCTTATGTCAAGATATTAACTTCGAACAAGCCGAGCCCAAAATTCTGTAAATGTATATTTGTGGGATATCCAAAGAAGACCAAAGGATACTAATTCTACCACCCAAAAAAGCACAAAATTTTTGTTGCTCGATCTGGTGTCTTCCTAGAAAAGGAATATTTTCTAAGAAGTACTAGTGGGAGAAAAGTAGAACTCGATGAAGTTCTAGAACCACAAGATATACTAGACGAAGGACGGGATGATGTGCCACAAGAAGTGGTTGAGCATCATGAGGAGGTTACTCCACAACTTGTGGATCAAAGTGAACCACCTTAGGTAGCACAGAGAGCTACGTAGATCTGGGAGAGTACGCCATGAGCTTGAGAGATACGGTTATCTCGGGACTTAACATGGTGACGTACTAGTCTACTAAGACAAGGAACCCATAACCTACGAAGACGCTATATCGGATCCAAATTTCGTTAAATGGATTGAAGCCATGAAATCTGAGATGGACTCCATGTACCAGAACCAAGTGTGGTCTTTAGTGGAACCACCTGAAGGGGTAAAACCTATAGGGTGTAAATGGGTCTTCAAGAAGAAGACTGACATGGATAGCAACGTGCATACTTATAAAGCACGACTGGTTACCAAAGGTTTCAAACAAATTCATGGCATTGACTATGAAGAAAACTTTTCGCCAGTTGCCATGATTAAATCCATTCGGATTATGCTTACGATTGATGCATATTATGACTATGAGATTTGGCAAATGGATGTCAAAACAGCTTTCCTGAACGGAAACCTTGTGGAGGATGTGTATATGACACAACCTAATGGTTTTGTTCTTGATGGACAAGCTAATAGCGTACGCAAGTTGCAGAGATCCATTTATGGACTTAAGCAAGCTTCAAGGAGCTGGAACATTCATTTTGATGAAGCCATAAAAGAATTCGGTTTTATCAAGAATGAAGATAAGCCTTGTGTTTACAAGAAAGTGAGTGAGAGCGTAGTAGTATTCCTAGTGTTGTATGTCGATGACATACTTCTGATCGGGAATGATATACCGAACTTGCAGTCGGTAAAAACCTTGTTATCCAAGTGCTTCTCCATGAAGGACTTAGGGGAAGCAGCCTACATCCTTGGTATAAAGATCTATCGTGATAGATCACATAGGTTGCTTAGACTAAGTCAGAGTGCATATATTGACAAGGTACTGAAAAGATTCAGTATAGAAGAATCCAAGAAGGGATTTCTTTTGATGTCACATGTTGTTTATCTCTCTAAAGAATTGTGTCGTAGAACACAACATGAGAGAGATATGATGAAAAGGATCCCATATGCATCAGCAATTGGATCCATCATGTATGCCATGTTATGTACTCAGATTGATGTCTCGTGTGCTTTGAGCACTTGTAGCAGATATCAATCAGATCCAGGTGAGCGTCACTGGATGGCTGTCAAGAATATTCTTAAGTACTTGAAGAGGAATAAGGATATGTTCTGGGTTTATGGGGGGGAAGATGAGCTCACTGTAAGAGGATACAGTGACGCTAGTTTCCAAACGGACAAAGATGATTATCGATCGCAATCAAGGTTTGTATTTTGTCTCAATGGTGGTGCAGTGAGCTAGAAGAGCTCCAAACAAAGCACTATAGCGGACTCTACAATAGAGGCTGAGTATATTGCATTGTCAGATGCGACCAAGGAGGCAGTCTGGATTAAGAAGTTCATTACTGAACTTGGTATGGTTCCCACGATTGTTGATCCTATAGATATCTATTGTGACAACAATGGAGCAATTGCTCAAGCTAGGGAACTATGGTCTCATCAGAAGTCTAGACACATACTCAAACGATTCCATCTCATCAGAGAGATAGTTGAGAGGAAAGACGTACAGATTAGTAAAGTGCATACTGAAGACAATCTCGCAGATCCACTGACAAAGCCTCTGTCACAACAGAAGCATGAAAGGCACTTGAGATCATTTGGTATTAAATACATGAATGATTGGCTATAGTGCAAGTGGAAGATTGTTAGAGTATATGCCCTAGAGCCAATCAATTATTGTAGAATTGACTCTTTGTAATAATGTTCATTAATCAATACAAGACATTTTATTCTATGTCGAGTAAATCATTATTATTGCAATATGTATTGATATATGTCCTTAGAATGGTAGAATCGTGACGAGGGTATCAAGTGTTTCAAATCTTGATAGTGAGAACCTTATGAGCACATATGGTGGCCATTCTAGAAACATCTGTAGCCCCAGTATTATTCTAAAGTAAGGGCACAGATAATACGGTAAGGCTATCATAGTGTTGAACGACCCTGTCGAAAGGCAGTGACTGATCTCACTTGTCAAGGTTATTTGGTGACAACCTGGTACAACACATGGGTGCTTGCTGTAGGCGAATACGCCGCAGCAAGCTCATTGGACTAACCCACTAGAGGATTCCATATGGATGGTAACCCTAGTGTCTATGGAACAAATCCTCTAACGAATGGTGGTGCATGTGATCCTTAGACTTGAGATCACCAAAGCGCCTTGTGCACCGATTGGTGCAGTTTGACACTAGCCTAACGTAGTTCTATTCAGAGCCGTCAATACGGTGGTGATTGGCTACATCAAGGAGTGTATCAAGACTATAGTGGATAGACAGAGGATTCATCACTCCCGGGTACGGGAGAAGTTATCTCATGGCGTAATTCAGTAGATGGCAATGACACTAAAATTGTGGCCACAGTGGGATTGAGTTGTTGCTCTATCCGGTTTATAATACAGGTCATTGCTCCAGTAACTGAATACATAATATGGAAAGTAATAGAAGTTTGACACTATTTCTATGCCTTCGTCTCATCGAGATAACGTATGATGAAAGGATCGAATTGTATGGTAACCATATCGTTACAGGTAGCTACTTTGCTGAATCTGAATCTATCGGGTGGCCATGATGTCTTGCTAGGGGCCAATCTTGGTGTGTGGATAGTGAGACGATTAATTGGTGTTAATCGCGATACTATACACTGCTGGTATGATGAGGAGCCTATGGGTCACACAAATAGAAGATAATTTAAGAGCCAGGAAGTTAGAAGGGCATTTTTGTCTTTTTAGGTGAAAGGGTATTTTGGTAATTTCACAGTGCAATTAAATTTGCTAAGGTCGTACCCTTTATTTAATTTATTAGAAAAATTAAATAAGTGAAATTACGTTTAAATATGTGTTCGCATATAGTTAAATAAATTATCGTTATTGTTAAATGTTAATATATATTAATTGATTTTTAATTGAGATAATGATGAATTAAAATAAATATCTAATTGGGAGTGTTTGGAAACAAGGGGTGTTTGGGTTAGAGCCCAAGCCTATTCCATATGGGAATAGGGCAATTAAACTTGACTATTTGAACAAAAGTTTAATTGAGAAACAGGTTAAGAAATTCATTTCATTCATTCATTGAAAGAAAGAAAACACACAACCCTTATTCACTGTCACACACCAGTTTCGGGTTTTGATTGAAAATAAAAAATATTCTTCATTCTTCTTCTTTGTTTCTTAAGACTAAAGAAGATCTAGCAAATCCCTCTTTAGTTCCTTGGGATTATCTTCGTGTGGACTACGTCGGTTCGATCCTACACTTGTGTCTGTAGCAAAATACGTTCACAGACAACTTGGAGGAGCCTCCAAACGTGCGTATGATTTCTTAAACCTTTAACTGATTTTTTTGCAGATTTAATATATATTGTATAAACTGTAAGAAAACATAGCCTGAGAAGGTATGTTTGACACTTTAGAGAGTTCGATTTACAATCAATGCATGTGAATATGAATTTAACTTAATTCGTTAGGTTTAACCCATAAAGTTCGAATGAAGTCAAAACCCTACCCGTTTGTTTGAATTGATTTTATCCCATTTAAATCTTGCTTTCGTAGTTTAAGTTTATTTTAGTAAAATTTTGTTTTAATCATAGTTTAAATTGCTCCCTTTTAATCCAAAAAGAATTCGATTGCTTCAACTTGAGAACTTTAGGACCCTTAGTGCTTAGCAACAATCCTTGTGGGAACGATACTCACTCATCATTATATTACTTGTGCGATTAGTATACTTGCTACATATTGCATGTTGTAGGAAACACGCAATAGATATTAGGTTGGCTAATTTGAATAACTAATCTCTATTGATCAACCTGTACTTACTGCAATTACAAGTTGTGAGTAGAGTAATTTAATTTTTGGTTGTGCTTGGCATACATCAATCTCCAAATCTCCTAGTAAGCCAAGTATCCAGGTGATCTCACATGTAGCTTTGGCCATGACTTTGTATTCAGCCTCTGTTGATGAAAGAGATATTGTGGATTGCTTCTTTGGTTTCTAGGAAATTAGAGCTCCTCCAAGCTTTATACAAAAACCAGTGAGGGGTTTTCTTGTCATTGGACATGTGCCTAATAAGAATTATAGTATGCTATGATGTCTAAATTTTTGTCCTAAGGTAAAAGAAGTCTTGGGCCTGGAAAACCTTTCAAGTACTTAAGTACCTTCATCATTGCATCCATGTGAGATTGCTTTGGCTCATGCATAAACCGGTTGAGAATGTGGAAAGCATAGCTAATGTCTGGTCTGTTAGAGTAGATGCCCTAGAGCCAATCAATTATTGTAGAATTGACTCTTTGTAATAATGTTCATTAATCAATACAAGACATTTTGCTCTATGTCGCGTAAATCATTATTATTGCAATATGTATTGATATATGTCCTTAGAATGGTAGAACCGTGACGGGGGTATCAAGTGTTTCAAATCTTGATAATGAGAACCCTATGAGCACATATGGTGGCCATTCTAGAAACGTCTGTAGCCCCAGTATTATTATGAAGTAAGGACACAGATAATACGATAAGGCTATCATAGTGTTGAACGACCCTATCGAAAGGCAGTGACTGATCTCACTTGTCAAGGTTGTTTGGTGACAACCTGGTGCAACACATGGGTGCTTGCTGTAGGCAAATACACCGCAGCAAGCTCACTAGACTAACCCACCAGAGGATTCCATATGGATGGTAACCCCACTGTCTATGGAACAAATCCTCTAACAAANTGATTGAAAATAAAAAATATTCTTCATTCTTCTTCTTTGTTTCTTAAGACTAAAGAAGATCTAGCAAATCCCTCTTTAGTTCCTTGGGATTATCTTCGTGTGGACTACGTCGGTTCGATCCTACACTTGTGTCTGTAGCAAAATACGTTCACAGACAACTTGGAGGAGCCTCCAAACGTGCGTATGATTTCTTAAACCTTTAACTGATTTTTTTGCAGATTTAATATATATTGTATAAACTGTAAATTTGTACCCGGATCTTGGTTCTAAGGAACAATCCATGTTGTTTATGTTTTTGTTTTTCGCTGCGTAACTGGGTCGTTCACTAACATGGTCATGTCATGGTGAGATAAATGAGCCACCCTACAAGCCTCTAATAATGTAAGGGATCCTTTAGTGGTAGGTCAATTTCTTAGGATGATATCTGTTTATCATAATCTTGAATGGTGAGCTTGGTGTTCTGTTCAACCGAAACGACACTTGGTTTTCATGCTGACAATCCATAATCCGATATAAGCTCTGGAACATTCTTGCGTTGACTAACCCAAGAATATTTTGGTTCCCCCATGTCTTTTATCTGAAAATGCTTGTTGAGATGCTCTTTTAATGTTTTGATGGTTGCTTCATCATTTCCTGTGATTAGGATATCATCGACATAGATGATGAGGGCAATGAAGGTTTTACCTTTACACCCAGAGAAGAGCGCATAATCATGCTTGGATTGGACAAAACCTAAGACTATGAGAGCTTCTGTGAATTTTTCATTCTATTTCCAAAACGCCTGTTTTAAACCATAGAAAGACTTTTGTAAACGACATACTATGTTCTCCCCCTATCTATGAAGTCCAGGAGGAGAATCTATATAAATTTCTTCATGTAGATCACCATAGAGGAAGGCATTAGAAATGTCCATTTGATGTAAGGACTAGTCTCAAACAGATGCGATGGAAAGAAAAGCTCTTAGAATAGCATGTTTGACAATAAGGGAGAATGTCTCTTGGTAATCAAATCCCTCTTGAGTAAAACCCTTTGTAACCAACCAAGCTTTATATCTTTCAATCGAACCATCAACACGATGTTTGATTTTGTATACCTATTTGTAGCCAATAGGTTTTTGATGAGGATGGCAAGGCACCAAGTCCTATGTATTATTATGAGCAAGAGCCGTAAGTTCATCTGCCATGGCTTGTTGCCAGTAAGGGTATTGGATAGCTTTGGAATAATTAAAAGGTTCACGGTCGGTAGAAATTTGATGAACACATATCCTGTGGGCAGGAGATAAATGGTCATAATTGACATATTTAGAGGTCGGATAAGGTATACCTGAGGATGCTAGTGTGGTGGAACAAATGTAATCTATTGTCCGAATAAGTGGTCGGGTGATACGAGTGGACCGTTGTTAAGGAGGCTCAAAAGATGGTGTGGAAGATACTAGAGGCTGTGAAGGTGATGTGGGTGATATTGGAGGATATGATGATGGAGTGTCAATAGGTTGAGTTGCTTCTACCGGTGGAGAATCAATGATAAGACTAGTAGGTGGTTCTAAATTTGATGATAGACTGACATCATTGGTAGGTAACATTGTAAAAATGGAACTTGTCAGTCCGTCATCCTCCAAAAAGTTGGGTTACTGCAAAAGAGAGGAGATTGAACTTGCTTTGAGAAAAAGGAAACTATCTTTGTGGAATACTTTACAGCTGGATCATAAAGATGATAACCTTTCTAGAGCATTGGATATCCCATGAAAATGCACCGAGTGGCCCGAGGTCCAAACTTGTCATGTGACCCAATAATGGCAGAGTAACAATGACAACCCAATGCACGTAGATGATTGTTGTCAGGTGTTTTGCCGAACAACATTTCATATGGAATCTTACCACCAAGTATCTGAGTTGGCGTGTGATTGATTAGGTAAGTGGTTGTAATCACACATTCAGTCACCCCAAAATTAAACAAGAATGTTGGCTTGGTGTTAAAGGGCCCATAATACTTCTAATAGGTATCGGTGTTTTCTCTCAACTACCCAATTTTGTTGAGGTGTATAGGTGCAGGAACTCCAGTGAAGAATTCCAAGAGACAGAAAAAGAGATGAGCACTAATGGTGAAAAAAGTCACAAGCATTATTTGTCCAAACATGTTGGACAGATGAATGGAACTGAGTGGTGACCATAGTTAAGAAATTTTTAATATGGGTGATAGTTTGGGCTTTAGACTACATTAGAAAAACCCATGTGCCACGTGAGAAATCATCTACAATTGTGAGAAAAAATCTAGATCCGTCATGGTTAGGAGTGTGGTAAGTACAGCAAATGTCAAGGTGGATTAGGGCAAAAGGTTGTTTAGTAGTGGATGTGCTCTATGGGAAGTTTATATGAGATTGTTTTGTTGAAAGGCATATTGGACATTTTGGCTGAGGAATAGACGCACTATGACCTAGTCTTTGGTGAAGAATGAAATTATTTTCATTGATATTTGTATTACAATGAACAGTTTTATTTGTAATACAAGGGGACAAACTTTGAAAATTATTGGAAAAACTAGCAGGAGTCCAGTTATATAAACCATTATTGGCTCTATCCAAGCCCATCAGTGTCCTAATCAAAGGATCCTAAAATTCACATGTGTTAGAAGGAATTTTAAAAGGCAACTATTATCAGTGCGTATTTTGGAGACAAAAATAGAATTAAAATGAAAGGCAAGAACAAAAAGAACATTCTTAAGAATTAGTTTTTTGGTGAAGGGAACTGTTCCTATATGGGTGGCTAGGGTAATATTTCTGTTTAGTATACGAGCGAATATAGATGATGTGGTGGTTTTATGAGAGAAAAATTTTGGGTTGCAAATAATATGATCATTAGCCCCTGAATCAATAATCTAAACGTCATCTTTAATAAAAATCAAGCAAAAAGATGTGCTTGCATAGGATGTCGTGGGTGTGGATGAGATTTGGTTCATCATTTGAAGAAGTTGATTGTATTGTTCCGTACTGATCATTGGTGATGAGATTTGATTTCCAACAGGAATGGTGGTAACCTGATGAACGATTGAATTTCCATATTTGTCCTTGTTGGGCGTATTAGAATGCCTATGTAACTTCCAATAATGATCTCGAGTGTGGTTCCGTCTTTACAATATTCACAAAACAATTTTGCTTTACCAGTTTTGGAAGATCCACACCCATTGGACCAGTTTGAACCATTTGATTTGACTAATTGGGCCCATTAGACCAAGTTGGTCCATTACACTTGTTTGACCTTGTCTGTGAGGTGGTTGCATGAGGGCCACTAGATCCTTGCAATTGATATAACATTTTCTGGCTGTTGGATGAGAGGATTAGATCTTGGCCCTTCATCCTTCATGTCTAACTCTTTCATTCCCATTATTGTAACGCTCTAGTCGCTCCAAAGAAACGTTTTCTCTAGCCAACGGCGCAGAAGGCACCATTTGTTCACCAACATAGGCCATGGCTTCACCAGATCGAGCACCATCTATGACCACCCGATGTTGACTCTCTTCTTAGATAGCCAACTGAAAAGTGCGACGAAGGGCGGGTGGCAGCGAGGTGGCTAATATTTGGGTGCAAAATGAGAGAAAAGATTTATTGAGGCCAAGGAGAAACCGACTAAGCTGCTCTTGATCTTGGATTCTCTGATATTGCAGAAGGGTTTCCGATAACCCATAAAAATTATTTTCAGTCGCATCCAACTCACTCCATATGACATAGAGATTGTTGAAATAGGTTGCAATGATTAAGTTGCCCCGGTGGATGTTGGTGAGCTGTTGTTGAAAGGTGAAAACCTTTGCTAAATCAAGCTTACCATACATCTCTTTGATGTGTGTCCACATCTCAGTCGCTATTTTTGTTGGAGGCAATCTGACCACTACTTCTGATTTTAAACAATTACCGATCCAAGATCGGACCAACATATTAATCTCTTCTAGTAACGTAGAGATGTGATTCGATCGACGGTGGTGGAATCGAGCCATCAATAGATCCTTCTTTGTCTTTTATTATGAGAGCTCGTCGAAAATCACAAGCCCAAACATCATAGTTGTCAGATCCGGTCAAAGGTTGTATGAGGAGAGCGATTTCTGGTCCATTGTGTTAGAGTAGATGCCCTAAAGCCAATCAATTATTGTAGAATTGACTCTTTGTAATAATGTTCATTAATCAATAAAAGGCATTTTATTCTATATCGCGTAAATCATTATTATTGCAATATGTTTTGATATATGTCCTTAGAATGGTAGAACCGTGACGAGGGTATCAAGTGTTTCAAATCTTGATAGTGAGAACCCTATGAGCACATATGGTGGCCATTCTAGAAACGTCCGAGCCCCAGTATTATTGAAGTAAGGGCAAGATAATACGGTAAGGCTATCATAGTGTTAACGACCCTGTCGAGAGGTAGTGACTAATCTCACTTGTCAAGGTTTTTTGTGACAACTGGTGCAATACTGGGTGTTTGTCGCAGGCGATATACCGCAGCAAGTTCACTGAACTGACCCACCAGAGGATTCCATAGGATGGTAACCCCAATGTCTATAGAACAATCCTCTAATGAATGGTAGTACATGTGATCCTTAGACTTGAGATCACCGGAGCGCCTTGTTACCGATTGGTGCAGTTTGACACTAGCCTAACGCAGTTCTATTCAAAGCTGTCAATACGGTGGTGATTGGCTAATCGAGAGTGTATCAAGACTATGGTGGATTGACAGAGGATTCATCACTCCGAGTACGGGAGAAGTTATCTCACGGAGCAATTCAGTATATGGCAATGACACTAAAACTGTGGCCACAGTGGGATTGAGTTATTGCTCTATCCGTTTATAATACGTCATTGGTCCAGAAACTGAATACATATATCGAGAGTAACCGAGGTTGACACTATTCTATGCATTCGTCTCGTCGAGATATGGTATGATGAAAGAATCGAATTGCACGGTAACCATATCGTTGACAGGTAGCTACTTGCTGAACGAATCTATCGAGTGGCCATGATGCCTTGCTAGGGGCCAATCTTTGTCTGTGTATTAGTGAGATGATTAATTGGTGTTAATCGCGATACTATACACTGCTGGTATATGAGGAGCCTATGGTCACACTCATAGAAGATAATTTAAGAGCCAGAAGAAAGAAGGGTGTTTTCGTCTTTTTGGGCAAAAAGGTATTTGGTAATTTCACAGTGCAATTAAATTTGCTGGGGTCATAGCCTTTATTAATTTGTTGTAAAAAATTAAATTAAATAAGTGAAATTACGTTTAATGTGGTTTCGCACATATTTAATTAAATCATCATTATTGTTAAATGTTAATTAAATATTAATTGATTTTAATTGAGATAATGATGAATTAAATTAAAATATCTAATTGGGAGTGTTTGGCAACATGGGGTGTTTGGGTTGGAGCCCAAGCCCATTCCATGTGGGAATAGGGCAACTAAGTTTGCCTATAAAAGGAAAGGTGTTTGTGTGATTTGTTAATAATTAAATTTTGCCATTTTGAAAGAAAAGAAAAACACACAACACATACACACTCTCCCACGCCACTTTCACTGTTTGATTGAAAAATCAAATATTTCTCTTTTCTTCTTCTTGAGTTCTTAAGACCAAAGAGGATCCAGCAAATCCCTCATTGGTTCCTTGCGATTGTCTTCGTGTGGACTTCTACGGTTCGATCCTACACTTGGATCGGTAGCAAATACGTTTAGAGACAATATTGGTGGAGCCTCCAACGTGGGTATGAATCTAAACTTTGGATTTATTTTTCTGCAGATTCTTGATGTAAAACATAAACTGTAATTTCTGTGCCCTGATTTTGGGTTTTAAGGAATGATCCATGGTTGTAAAAATTTTTGTTTTCCGCTGCGCAACCGGATCATTTCCTAACACATTGGAGGCCGGTGTGTATAGGATGTCCCCTACTTCAGGGCGGTGGCTTTAGGCTGGTAAAATTTGAAATTTGAAGGGATAGTTCAGGTAGGGATTTTGACATGGATCATAACCTGGAACCCAAATAGGTACGTAGGTTGGATTGATTTGGGTTGCATTGATTTGTTGGGTTTGGGCTAGTTTGGATTGCTGGAGTTGGGTCGGTTTGAATTGTTGGGTCTAGGCCGGCTTGATTTGCTGGGTGTAGTCCAGTTTGATTTGCTGGTTTTGGGTTAATGGTAGTGTTGTCAGCAGTTGCGAAGGGGTTTTTAATTGGGATGTTTGCCATTTGTTTGCAATGCAAGGATAGAAGAAAAAAATCTGTTTTATGAGAAAACTAATAGAGTATTTGTTTGCAATGCAGCCATGCAGGGACACAAAAAAAAGATGTTGGTTGAGCGAAAGCAGTGTTTATGAAGAGTGCTCTGATATCATGTTAGAACTTGAGGTTGCAAGAGAAGCAGGAATGGAATTATAGAGACCGCCAAAGAATGCCAAGAAAGAAGAGAAAGACAAAAAAGACTTTTGTTATTTGTATATTGTACAATCTTTGTACATTGTTTCAATTTATACACAAGGTGTAAGCATAAAGAATGGAAATGCAATAAATTCTAATTACACAGATCAAGGGTGATTGATTTGAAACGTGTTGTCTAGAATTAAGGCTGGAGTCAAGGCCTAATCACAGTAGGATTTAATGAAGGCTATGATCAAGCCGCAATAAACAGCATTCTATTCCATCACTTACAGTCGAGGAGGTATATATATATATATTTATGAAGGCTGTGATCAAGCCGCAATAACAGCATTCTATTCCATCACTTACAGTCAAGGAGGTACATATTATAATTATTATCTTATTATATATATATATATAAATCTATAATAATATTCTATTAGATATATATATATATATATATATATATACAGTAAAACCTCTATACAGCCATAATGGTGGGATCAACTAATTTTATTACTATGAGAAGGTTATAACTTAATAGAGGTGTAGTTACAAAACTTAAAATTATTGTTTTGATTTTTTTTTTTTTTTATTACCGGTGGTGTCCAGGCCAACTTACATTCACCTCGACTAGTTCCTTATCCACGGACAAGGCTTCTAAAATAGGGCAAGCCCCATGGTCCGTGGCCAATAATATTAGTAATCGTACTTGTGATTCGAACCTGAGACCACAAGGGGAGAAAAACTCTTGGCCCTAAGCCTTTATCACTCGGCCAACCCATTGTTGGTTTTTTATTTCTTATTTTATGTTTTGTTTTAGTAATATAGTATTAGGATTTCAATTCATATTTTAGTAGTATCAGGATTTCAATTCAACGCTTCAATTGCCTACTTTTAAAACAGATAGAAGATCGTGTCTTGGAACCAGCAAAGATAAGTGTCATTGATGGAACTGTAGATACAGTTGATGCATGGTCAATTGATGTGAAGCTACAAACAATTGCCAATGGTTTTAAGCACTACAAAATTAGGACCCCTGATGTCAATGAATTGCAAGTTACAAATGAAGTGGATGAAGAGAAACAAAGAGTCATTGCAGAATTGAGTTATCAGATTCGACAACTTCACTACACTAATTAAATTTGATGACTCTTTCCTTTTGCAAGAGTACAAATGATTGCATACCATTTTTAACAGAATTTCAACTAAATTCACGTTCTATTATATATATATATATCATTACTATTTTCTTGTTTAATGATTTTATACTTGTTTGTAATTATCTTTTAATTATAAGCATCTGCAATAGCGATATGAACTCTTTCACAAAATGACAAGGGTCGACTAACGTTACTTATAACTCCTATAAATAGCCACAAAATGATCAACTCTTTCACAAGTTATTAAGTATGGCAGGGCAACATGGTGAGGGAACTCCAGGCTCCAATTTACAGATTGAATATGTGCAAACCGCTACTCCATTTAAGGAAACTGATCCACAGCAGAGACGCCAAGTGTTGGTGACAGATCCAGTTGGTTTAGGGATCTTCCAGAGGTGCTTTAACATACTTCTTTACTACAAGAAGGTGGTGGAGGATGAATCTGGTTTGATAGTTGCTGGTCGGATGAAGCAATCGATGGCTCGAGCTTTGGTTCATCAACCATTGCTCAGTGGAAGACTACAAAGAGGTGAAGATGGCCATGCTGGATTATAACTCGTGTCCAATGATAGTGGCCTTAGGCTCATTGAAGCTAGGATCCCTATGACTTTGTCAGAGTTTCTCGATAAGGAGAGTAGAGACGATGAAGCTGAGCTTGTCTTTTGTAAGGACATTGATGAGCAAAATCCTTAGTTCTCTCCACTATTTTATGTTCAGGTACATGCTGTTAGTGATTGATCTCGAGAACGCAACGGAAAAATCACAAATTAAAACAGAAATCAATCACTTTCTACGACAAGATCCGGGTATAGATCAAATTGCTTACATGTTAATAAACAGAAAACTGTACAATATAAATCATAGTAAATAATCCATACAATGTAATAACTACTTCATACTAGGATACGTATAGAAATACATCAAGTAAATATATTTATATTAGCAAAAGTAAATGGGCCCAAAATTTTCTTTTAATACATTTAATCTTTCTTTATACAAAGTAAGGCATCATAAGTAAAAGTTATCAAAAACAGTGGACAGTGTAGCTATTACTCCTCGCTTGCTGATGCCCATCCGACCGCGTCCTCACCTAGATCCTGCAAACACAAAGAAAAACAACGGGGTGAGCACAAAATAATGCTCAGTAAGTAAATCCTCTACTCGTCTATCCCCGTAACTCTTTCTCTTAATTCTTTCCTTACACTCTTCTCATCTCATTTATTTTCTCTTTCTGTTTCTCTTTCACATAGCTCTTTTCTATTAACTTTCTGTTGTATGTCACGGCCTCATCTTACCAGAGGCACGGCTGAGTGGAGATCACAAAGCACCCCAACCCCCATCTTCGTAACTTCTATCATTCTCTTCCTTATTCTTACTCATATTTCTCATTCTTCTCACTTGAATGTCACGGCTCTCTACCGAGGCACGGCCGGTGGAGTTCACAAAGCACAACCCACTCTTCGTGACTTCCGTTGGAGTTCACAAAGCACCAACCCACTTTTCGTAACTTCCGGTTGGGAGTTCACAAAGCACCAACCATTCTTAGATTTCTCATTCTCTTTACTTTTAGAGTAGTCATCAAAAGTTCTTTACTCTTTCTCAACACTTCTCAATGCACAATAAGCATAAGGATGGTTCATGCTTAAAGTTTCTTACTTAATCACTTTTGAAATGCACAAATGCAATATTGCATCAAAACTGCCATTCTGCGCAGGTCCACTCAAGAAGGCATACTTGAGTTATACATCTCGGATTGCTACGGTTTTGGTCTCGTTTTAAAGCTGATAGACAGGCTACAACTTTTTTTTTTGGTCTCAGCCCAGTTCAAACCGTAAGTCGCCCAAAAAGTACCAGAAAGTCACGGCAGTGACAGGGCAGATTTCACTTAGCATTTCATCAAACAACTCATATGCATAAACAAACCCTAATTCATTATCATTCTATTTAGTTCTCAAACCATCCAAAATGAGAGAAAAACTCTCTTATAGCATCACATACCTACATGGCAACACACACTCCACAAAAATTTCTCCAATTCTTCCAATTTCAACCCATCATAAAATCATCACATTACTTCTCATATTCAATATATCCAACAATAAGCTAAATACATCATACATCTCATCTCAATTTCTCACTAATCACACATATGCATATTTAAATAATCTCTACTCACTTGAATTCTTAATTTAGCTTGAGTTGGATTTGAGTGGAATTACTTACCTTGTGCTTGAGTAGTCTCCTAAACTCCTACTCTTGTTGGATTCCAATCTTCTCTTAACCCAAGCATAAACTTTATAAGAACTCAATCTTTACACAAATAAATCATAGATAAGAGTATGAATCCTACCTTTTGATACCAAATCAAAGCCCTATGAAAAACCACTTAAAAGCCCTCAAAATCCTTGGAGGATTGAATGAAATTTGAGAGAAAAGGGGGAGGAGTGTGGCGGTGGAATGAAGAAAATAAGGGTTTCAAACCCTTAACACTTTAGTTTATAACCACACTTTCCCATTATGCCCTTATTCTTTCTTTGAAATTCCATCTATGTCCCTTAGTCAATGACCATAATGCCCTCATTTTATGCATTCTCTATGAATTCTATCTCTTTTCACTCCCACACAATTTCAACTAATTTGAGTGAAAAGACCATTTTACCCCTAATGAAAGTTTAAGGGATTTTCTTACATTTTTCTCAAAATAACTTTCAAAAATTCAACTAAGGCCAAACACCAATATTAACAATATTCGACCCAAATAAAAGCAAAACAATAAACATTTAACAATACACCATACTACTATATAACCTACTCAAGTGGGGCGTTACATACAAGCATCAGAACACATTACCAACTTTGGAGACTCCTTCAATCTTTGATTTCGCTTGTCGATTCAAGAAGAGATTGCACGACGTTGTCCCACGAAGATAGTCCACAAAACCATATAGTTTTACTAGAACTAATAGAAGACTTCAAGAATCAAGTGAATCAAGAAAGAAAATCTTTGATTAACACACTATGAAAAACGGTTGTGAAGGAGAGAGAAAGGTGGCTAGGTGTTTCTTTTCAATGAATGAATGAAAAATTATACGTTATGTTTTATTAAGTTTCACTTATATAGTGTCACTTAATTAAAACCCTAATCCCAATAGGAATAGCCATGGACTCTTAAGTTAATCAATCATTGCAACCAAACACCACCCTTTTATGGTATTTAATTTTAATTGATAATTCATATAATTAAAAAAAATTATATATATATATTACATTTATTATTAATAAATGGGGTGAGCATTCGGGTACCCCTCCATTTTCTGGGGGAACGAATCGAAGAACCGCAAGTGCAGGTTCTTCAATTCAAGGAACCGGAACCTAAAAGCAGGTTCCGTTCCTTTCCAGGGTACCCTATAAAAATCAATTACCCCCCTACTAGTTTAAAAAATGACAAAAATACCTTAAAGTTTACAAATACACCCCTACAAATATACTATTTGGGTTTAGGGTTAATTATAATGTATATTATAATTACTATAAAATTGTTATCATTTAATTAAGTATTGTAATATTGTTTATAAGTGAATGTTATATTTTAAGTAATCATACCATAATTTATAATGTATGTTATAATTAATAAATTCTAATCATTTAATAAGTATTGTGTAATTGTAAAATATTAACTACTGTTATAATATAGTCATAATCAATTAAGCACATCATTTTAATTACTTATCTTATATTAATATATGATCATACTATAATAGTATAATGATATGTTATATAATTAAGTAATCATACTATAAATTATAATTAATATTATAATTAATTAAATTTCAAATCATTAATTAATATAAATATTTAAATGGAATGTTATAATTGATTAAGTAATCATATTATAAATATATAAGGTATGTTATATTATTAAATTTTTAACGTTTATTAAATAATGTATAATATAGTAAAATTACTAATGTTATAATGTATGTTTAAATTATACTAATTTGTAATCATTTAACTATGGTAATGCTAAGTTAAAGTAAGTGATCATAATATATGTAATATAATGTGTATAATTTAATGAGTATTATTTAACTAAAAATAAAAAAAATAAGTATGCTTATAATGGTTATAATAAAATTTTTATAAGTATTTAATAATTAAATTTTTCATTTTTTAAGTATTGTGCTAATGTTTATGTAGTAAATTAGTAATTACTAATCTTAAAAATATATCATAACTCATAATCATTAAGTAATCATTAATTATGTAATGTTATAATTAATTATGGATGCATACTAATGTATTGTTAGTGAATAAGTAATCAGATTATAGATCTTAATGTTATATTATAATTAATTAAATTTTAATCATTTAATTAAGTAATGTAATAATATATGTAGTAAATTACTAATGTTTATAATGTGTGTTTAAATTTATAACTAATTAGTATAATTTTAACTATGTAATACTATATTAATTAGTGATCATAATTAATGTAAGTACTAATGTTTATAATTTAATTAAGTAATTATTTACTATAATGTAATATTAATTAATTATTCTAATCATTTTATAAGTAATCTATTGTTTAATGTAATGTTATAATTAATGTTTATAATATAATGTCATAATCAATTAAATAATCTCTAATTATTAATGTTATATTAATTATTTAATCAACTAATTATACTATAAGAAATAGTGAAATGTTACAATGAATTAAGTAATTACTAATAAGTCTTTAATATCTATTATAATAATTTGTTATAATAGAATATTATAATTAATTAATCTTTAATTATAATGTATGTTACCAAATTATATAATCGTACTATAAATTTTAATGTAATATTGTAATTAATAAATTTCTAATCATTTAATTAAGTATTATGCTAAGTTTATGTAGTAAATTACTAATTACTAATATTATAAATAATGTCATAATCAATTAAGTATCATTTAATTATGTAATGTTATATTAATTTATAATCATACTATATGTAATGTATGTGAATTAACTATTAGTAACAACTACTAAATTTTTAATGTAATATAATAATTAATTAAATTTTTAATCATTTAATTAAGTTTGTATTAATATTTATAATAAATGTTATATCGACTCGTAATTATACTATAAATCTATAATTAATGCTATAATTAATAAATTTTTAATATTTATTAAGTAATATACTAAATGTTATAACTTATAGTCAATTAATTAATAGTAGTAATCAATTAATTAACTATAATTAATTATACTATAAATCAATAAGTATGTTATAAAATTATAATTAATTAGTAATCATTTAACTATAATGTAATATTAATTATTAAGTATGATATTAACTAGTAATAATTTATTAATGTTTATCAATTTTCGTATATAATTAATTATTACTAATTTATTATGATATACTTAGAACTGATAATTGAAGTAAATAACTAATATTTATTACTCAATCAAATATACTTTTTATTCAAAATAATTCTTTTAATCATTAAAAATGTAACACTTTTAATTGGATCATAATTCCAATTATTCACTTAATGTTAATCAAAACTTTAATATTAATGTATTATAATATATTAAAGCTTTTAATATGGTGTAATTTATATGTAATAAGTATAATTGTATTCGTATATTTATTTAATTAGGTTATTCTAAAAATTTAACTTTTTCTATTTTAAATTTTTTTATATGTAAAATAATAGAAACCCTCCATTATTCACATTTCACAAATATTTCATTGTAGTCCAGGTTCCAAAATAGGTTCCAAACAGGTTCAAAAACAAGTTCCAAAACAGGTTCAAAAACAGGTT
Organism: Pistacia vera; assembly: GCF_008641045.1. Lineage (NCBI taxonomy): Eukaryota > Viridiplantae > Streptophyta > Magnoliopsida > Sapindales > Anacardiaceae > Pistacia > Pistacia vera. Next base: position 21,559 of record NW_022196765.1, on the reverse strand, counting down.
CAAAACAAGTTCAAAACAGGTTCCAAAAATCGGTTCCAAACCAGGTACCCCCTACAGGTTCCAAACAGGGTACCCTTTTTATAGGTTCTGGTTCCTTCACACACAAGAACCGGAACCACACAGTATCGGTTCCAAAAATTTGGAACCGGAACCTACCCGCACAGTACTGGTTCCGGGTAGGTTCTGGTTCCGCTTTTGGTTCTACCCCTCGATTCCGGTTCTACCCGCTACCCGTGCTCACCCCTATTAATAATAATCCATTTAAATATATGCGCACATATATTTAAATATAATCTCACTAATTTTAATTTTAATATTAAAATTAAATACATGCAATAACCTCAGCAAATTTAATTGCACTATGAGATTACCAAAATACCATTTCATCCTAAAAGATGAAAATACCCTTTTCACAAAAATGATTCTTAAATTATCTTCTAAGTGTGAGACCTGTAGGCTCCTTATCATATCGACAGTGAATAGTATCACAATTAACACCAATTAATCGTCTCACTACTCACAGACCAAGATTGGCCCCTAACAAGGCATCATGGCCACCCGATGGATTCGGATTCAGCGAAACAGCTATCTGTCAACGATATGGTTGCCGTGCAATCCAATCATTTCATCATCTGTTATCTCATCGAGATTGAGGAATAGAAATAGTGTCAACCTCAAATATCCTCGACATGTTTATATTCAGTTAATGGACCAATGACCAGAATAATAAATTGGATTGAGCAACAACTCAATCCCACTGTGGTCACAAATTTAGTGTCATTGCCATTTACTGAATTACCCAGTGAGACAACTTCTCCTGTACCCAGGAGTGATGAGTCCTTTGTCGATCCACTATAGTCTCGATACACTTCTCAATGTAGCCAATCACTACCGTATTGATAGCTCTGAATAGAACTACGTTGGACTAGTGTCAAACTACACCAATTGGTGCACAAGGCGATTTGATGATCTCAAGTCTAAGGATCACATGCACCACTATCCGTTAGAGGATCTATTCCATAGACACTAGGGTTACCATCCATATGGAATCCTGTGGTGGGTCTATCCAGTGAACTTGCCTCTAGCAAGCACCCATGCATTGCATCAGGTTGTCGGCAAACAACCTTGACAAGTGAGATCAGTCACTGCCTTTCGACAAGGTCGTTCAACACTATGATAGCCTTACCATATTATCTATGTCATTGGTCAGAATAATACTGGGGTTACGGACGTTTCTAGAATAGCCACCATATGTGATCATAGGGTTCTCACTATCAAGATTTGAAACACTTGATATCCTCGTCACGGTTCTACCATCCTAAGGACATATATCATTACATATAACTATGATTTACACGATATAAAAGAATATGCCTTTCATTGATAAATAAACATTTATTTACAAAGTCAATCTTACAATAATTGATTGGCTTTAGGGCACCTACTCTAACACATGTATTCTCTGAATTTGGTTACTTCATACGCTTTTATTATAATATATGTATTTAATTTCATTGGTTTTTTTTTTTTTAAATTTCAGGTGACCCATTTTGAATGCGGCAGATATTCAATCGGGATGAGCTACAACATCTTCCTTACAGACCTCTTAATCACGAAAAATTTCCTCAAGAAATAGGTTAATATATATTCACAATTAAATGCTTTCCAAAGCTTATGATGCAATTGAAACTCCTGTATTCTACCTCCCTACTTTCAAAAAGACTAGTGGCCTCCCAAGCATTCCCATCATCAGCTCTGACCAAACCAAAAATTGTGGCAAAACAATGATCTTCAAGGTTACTGATGAAAATGTTAACTTGGAAAATGAATTGGGCAAGAAACTTGTTATGCCTAAAAAATCAGGGCTAACGTAGGCTTACGTCAACGAGGACCAATCAGAGTTCAGGAAGGCATTATGCCGTCTAGGTGCTGCCACGTCGTCCAAGGACAGAAAGAGTAAGGTTGTCATCAGCTTGGCAGGTAAAGGCTTGGCGAGTGAATGGTTGGGAGTCACCCACCTGCTGAAGCCTTATGCAATTTTAGGATATCTTCCATGCAACTGGCCAATGGGAAGCAGGGTAGGAACTCTACGGCACCTACCCGCTGGCAGACCCGTAATCATTACCTAGAAACCTCTTACTATAAATAGAGAGCTCCCCTCTCATTTTTCAGGACTCTAATTATGATAATATAAACACATTCTCTCTCTCCCTCTAAGTATTTCTGTTCTCTCTGATCGCTACATGCGACCTGATTGTAATATTTTATAAATAAAAAGACAGTGGACGTAGGATTTTCTTTGAGCATCCGACCCACTTTAAAAATCTTCTCCCTTTTATTCATTTCATTTTCCAGTTCACGTGTAATTTCTAAGTCCGCTTAGCATTTTGCAGGAGCGAATAGTTGGTGTCAAAATCAAGCATCAACAATTTGGCACTAGAAGGAAGGCCTGATTTAGTATCCGCTCTTCATCAGGAATCTCTGATCAATCGAGTCTGTTAGCTAGCAAATGGCCCGTGGTTTCGAAACTGAGTGAGCTAGCCCCAACAACGAGGAGGTCCCCTGGGTACAAGATGACACTTCTCCCTACATGCTCTTGATTCAGCATAGCACCGCGGCAGACATTCCTTCGAGCTCACAGCTTGACCTAACTGTGATATATTACCTGTACCACCAAAGTCCGACAAGGCGGTGCCACTACCAAAAACACTTGTAGGTAGCACTAAAGCGTGGAAACGGGTGAAGGCCCATGCTGCGCGCACCACAATGCGTAAAGGCAAGGGAAAACAAGTGGCAAATAATGGGCCGAAGGGCTCTAAGGGAACAATAAATACCGGTCGCAAAATAGGTAGAATACTTGTGGCTTTGCGACTTGGCGACATGTCGCATCATGAACCGTCCTACACCACATCGCATGGGCATCCCCATAAGAGTGCAAGGCAGGGAAATCCCCAACAACCGCGGGTGGGTTCTAACCACTGCAGAGGTTGGGCTAACTCCCCGAACCTTTCATTGCCTTCACATGGCTCTAGTCAGCATGTGTCAAGATATGCCAGAGCCTTCAACTGAGGTGAGGAAGAGTCTAATCTATGGTCTTTCCTCGACCGTAATCGTGAGGGTCGAACCCACGTTGTAGAAAGTGATCCTCAGGTAGCTGTGCTGCCTCAGATTGAAGAGTTACAGTAAGCTTTGGATTAGCTTAGAGCTCAACAAAATGATCGTGGGCAGGTTGCTAAGGCGTCTCCCTTTTCTTCGACAGTGTTAGTTGCTCCTTTCCCTTCCAAGTTTAGAATGCTCGATATGTAAGCATTCAATGGGAATTCTGATCCGCAAGATCACCTTTATGAGTTTAACGACCTCATGGAGCTTCACCAAGTTTCCAACTTGGCTAAATGTCATTGTTTGGCAGTGACCCTAACTACCCACGCCAAACGCTGGTTTAGATCATTTTTGCCAGGATCTATTAACTCATGGCAATAGGTGAGCTCATTATTCTTGAGACACTTCCAGGTGAATAGGAAGTTCTCAATGTTGTTGAGCTATCTAAGCAACATACGACAGGAAAAAAATGAATCCCTCCAATCCTACATTGACAGGTTCCACAGGGAGCTACACAAGGTGGCTAACACACCTGAAGAATCTGTTCAGACTCTCATTATTGTGGGAGTTTGCCTACAAACCAACCTGTGGAAGAAGCTACAATCCGAGGATGACATTTCCCTCACCTGCTTCTACGACTTTATGGAGAAGTACCTCCAAATAGAGAATTTTGTGGCCACTCTCAATCGTCACAACCTCGATCCTTCGACCAGTGCTCCCAACTAAGGGGAGGGTAGTAGAAGAGCTGATCGCATGTGGGCTAATGATGATCAGCGGAAGGGAAAGATGCTACGGTTTGAGCCTAAGAAATTCCATGCCCAGGTTCCTCATTGCAATCACGACAAGAATTAGTATACTCGTTTGAACACATCAGTATCTATTATTTTAGACAAGTCAGAAGAGGCCAGCTTGCTCAGAGAACCGGCACCCACGAAAAATCCCTCTTCAGTAAGAAATAGCAAGAAATATTGTTGTTATCCTTAGGATAATGGGCACCACACTGATGAGTGTCGAGCTCTCAAGCTAGCAATTGAAGACCTCATTAAGCAGGGCACTCCAAGGAGTATGTTGATGGTCCGACTTCCGTTTGGGAGAAGGATCAAGAGGAATAGGGGAAGAAACGACGTGGTTGTAAGGGTCTCTACTTCATGGGGATCATCTTTGGAGGACCGCACCTCGCGAGGAATTCTCGAGGTACCCAGGAAAGGTATGCTCAGGAAGCTCGCCATGACCCCGTGAGTGTGATGAGCACGACGTCGCAACCTGCTAAGGTTTACAGAGAAGAAGAGATTACCTTGTCAAAGAAAGACGCGCTGTGATTGCATCATCCCCATGAGGATGCACTCATCATCGCGCTTGAAATAGGTCGGTGCGAAGTCCACAGGATGTTGGTGGACAATAACAGCACTATGAACGTCTTATTTCAACGAGCTTTTTAGGAGATGTAGTTGGATGAGACAGATCTAAAGCCTACCTCTATCCTTATCTATGGTTTTACTAGGGATCATCTAATTCCCAAGGGAACAATCGCACTCCCGTCGCTTTGGGAAAGACCAACGAAGTGACCAAGATGACGAATTTCTTAGTGGTAGACTATTTGTCCACTTTTAATAGCTTTCTGGGACAACCTCTACTATGAAGTTTCAAGGTCGTCACCTCCATTTATCATCTAAAGATGAAGTTTCCCACTCTAACGAGGTGTGGAAAAATGAAAGGGTCTTAGAGTGAATCTCACGACTGCTTTGTAAAGGCAATGTAGATGGCGTGCAACGGGAAAGGGAAGTCGGTGGGCATTCTTGAACAGGCAATGGCGATCAGCAGGATTGAGCCACAATAGAGTCCAGTGGAAGATTGCATAGATCCTTGTGTTCAAGAGGAGTATTCCCATAGTGGGTTGGTTGAGTCTCTGTCGAAGATATATGTCGACTAGAATGAGTTGACGCGAGTGTTGAGAATCAGGAGTAATCTCAGCCTGCAGCTCAGTACAGGTTTAATGAGCTTCCTCAGACAAAATATCAATGTTTTTGCATAGACTCATACTAATATGGTTGGGATCAGCCTGAATATAATATGTCATGCACTCAATATCGATAACGTGGTCAAACCAGTTTGCCAGAAGAGAAGAGCCATGGATCTAGAGTGCTATGTTGCCCTTAAAGTTGAGGTGGATAAGCTCTTCTCAAACTAGTTCATTTAGGAAGGTCATTGCCCGAGTTGGGTCGCCAATCCGGTTTTGGTGAAGAAACCCAACAGCAAGTGGCGAATTTGCATTGATTTCTCTAACCTCAACAAATCCTGTCCGAAAGACAGTTTCCCTTTGCACAAGATCGATCAGCTCGTCGACGCCACCTCTACACACAAGCTGTTAAGCTTCATGCACTCCTACTCGGGGTATAATCAGATCTCGATGTATGAGCCTGATGAGGAGCATACCTCGTTTATCACATATCGGGGACTGTACTATTATAAGGTTATGCCCTTCAGCCTAAAGAACGTTGGGGCAACCTATCAGCGTTTGGTTAACCATATGTCTTTTGAGTAGATCGAGAAATCAATGGAAGTTTATGTCGATGACATGCTGGTTAAGTCACATGTCGCTTTAGATCACATAGCACATCTTTCTGAGATGTTTGACATACTTCAAAGGTATAAAATGAAGCTTAATCCTCTCAAGTGTTTGTTCGGAGCATCCTCAGGGAAATTCTTGGGGTATATGGTTAACCACCGGGGGATTGAGATCAACCTCGAAAAGATCCCAGCTCTCCTAGATATGACAAGTCTCGTAAATCAAAAGTAAGTTGAAAGCTTGAATGGGAAGATAGTGGCTCTCAATCACTTCATATCGAGAGCAACATATCGATGCTTGCCATTCTTTAATATACTCAAGGTAAACAAGAAGTTTGAATGGACTCTGGAATGTGAGCGAGTCTTCCAAAGCATAAAATAACATCTCAGAAAGCTGCCTCTTCTATCCAAGCCTCTTCCCAAGGAGATTTTATTTATCTACCAGTCCATCTCCCAGTATGCAGTCAGCCAACTCTCATCTCAGAAGAGGGCAGAGTTCAATGGCTAGTGTATTATACAAGCAAGTGACTTATGGACGCCGACACACGGTATCTAGAGATGGAACGATTAACCTATGCCCTGTTGATCGCTTCCAGCAAGTTGTGACCTTATTTCCATGCCTATACCATCAATGTTTCGACCAACTACCTACTCAGATAAGTTCTTCAGAAGCTGATAAGTTGCATAAATTTAGTGTTTTTAGGTTTGTTTTTATAGCCTTCTAGTTAATTTCTCATTTGTTTTCTTTGTTTTGATTAGAGGTGGAAAAGTGACCCGCCCGGCCCGTGGCGGGTTACTTTGTTTGGCGGGCCGGGCCTAACCCGCCCGCCAGCCCTAACCCGCCGGGTTAGGTGGCGGGTTGGGCCGGGTTAGCCCGATTTTCCTTTTTTTTTTGTTTTTTTATTTAACTTTTCAAATAAATAATTATAAATATAATTGTTTTTAATTAACTTTTCAAATATCAATAATTCAATTCAATTTTTTTGTTCGTTAACATTTCAAATATTAATTCAATTTTGAGACAAAAATTATAATATAAGAAAAATTATTCATTTATCAAAAATAAAATAAGAAATTATAACAATATTGACTCGTTAAAAACCTCACCAGAAAAACCCAATGAGAGAAAAACTTGGTAAAGAAAAAGAGTGCAATAATTGACAATTAATTTACAAATTACATTTTACCAAAAACTAATTGGGGGTGGTTCACTAGGACTTCCCTCATCTGTATCATATATTACAAAATTGAAACGATTCTACTAAAGATTGTCGATAACCTCGTATTGATCTTGATGGCGCGATCGTTCCCAATCTCGAAGACATGTGAGGACTTCAATATTTTTGGAGCAAGTTTAGTCTCCTTTCATTTAAAATCCTCCACTTGCACTAATGTTTTGTGGATGACGGTTGAGACAGGAACAGCGAAAACATCCAAGGCAAGGCTGTAACCGGAAAAACATTTTCTGGCTCTCCAATACTCTAAGATATCAAAGTGACCTGTTGAAAACATTTCGGGGGTTGCCAAATATTGTGAAGTTCATTACTTGCGACTCATGGAGGACAGTATATACTGGTTGGTGTGTGGTGGTGCTTCTGAAGAGGAGGTGCGCTGTGCTTCGGATTCGGGTCCTCTTCGGCCTATTCAGTGCATTCCAAGAGTATAAGTCTTCATGCTATTCTTCTGCTACAACTTTCTGGATATTTCGCTTCTTTGCGATGCGGGTTCCCATACCTGTTTTCATATTGGAAATATACTTCGAAAAGACTATTTTTTACCTCTCCTATTTGATTGACAAATGATTCGGTTTGAAAATTTTCACTAATTGTCAAAACCATTTTCTAAAAGTGCTAATTTAATTCTAGGATCAAATATAGCACCTAAACAATAAAGAAAAGGAATGGGTTCCCAATATTTCAAAAAAAAAATTTCCATTGCCTTTATTGGGGCATTTAAAATTTATGTCTCTGTTTTTTGTAAATAACTCAGAAATTTTTATAATTGTATGTATTACCAATGGACTAGTAGGATAATACACACCAGAAAGTTGTAAAGTAGATTGGTAAAAACATTGAGAAAAGAATGAAATACTTTAGCTATCTTCCAATCATTCAAACAAAAATGAGGACCTCTCTTATTGCTACAAAATAACTAATATTTAGAATAAGGTAAACATGAATCAAGCATTAAAAAACTATTCCATAACAGGCATAACTAATGCAAAAGTTCTAGGAGACAATTTGATTTTATACAAGCTTCTTGAAATTCAGCATTTCTTATTACTACATATATCCAAGCTAAGATTCTCTAATTCTATCAATATTTTTTTAATTGTTTTCATACCACTTTTCACAATTAAATTAATAACATGACATGCACAACGTTGGTGAAAAAACTTCAAATTGTTATATAAAGGATAATTAGTTTGAAAAAAATCTATAGCTTTACTATAGAACTGCTATATCTAAAGTTAAACTATCACTTTATCAATAATTCATAACTTCTAAAACTTCAACAATTTTATTATAGATTTCTAAAACACTATGATCCACATCCATTAATCTAAATCCTAATAAAGATTTATTTAATTTAAATCATTATCAAAATAAGAACAGTAACACAAATATATCTTGTTTAGCTCTACCACTCCAAAATCGGCAGTTAGAGCCACACTAATATGACAAGTATGAAATTTATTTTTTAATTCTAATTTCATTTTTTTAACAATTTTATTAAATCATTAGTTGCAGTTTTAGAATAACTTTTAACTACTGAAAAAATGAATTTTGAACAAATCTTTCAAAATATTTATCTTCAGCCATATTAATAGGTTGATCAGCTGCAGCAATATATAAAGCTAACTGTTCCCTATATACATCAGAATTATAACGCCAAGTACCCATATTAGTTATTTGAGTTTGATTACTTTCTCTATTTCCATGTTGATTAATATGTTTATTAGCTGCCTTTTTAAAGTACTAGTACATTACCTGAATCAGCTTTATAAACATTTGCACAATATTGCATCTTGCTTTCTTGACTTGAACGCCATTTTCTGTTCGTAAAACTTGTCGAAATGCGCCCAAACGTCTGATGTGTGTCTGTCTTCGCTTTCGACGGCAGTTGATGATCCCGCCTCAGCTTGAGATGAAGTTGGACGAGGACGACGATTACGAGGACGACTTCTAGAACCACCGGAGCTGTTGGAATCGACGGCATATTTTGAGGTGTATCGGATTCGAGACGGGATTGGGACAGCGGGACTATTGAATCTCTGCATCTATAGTAAATCAGCGGATAGGACTAGGATAGTAGTTTCTTCATCATTGAAATTGAGGGGAGAGAAATATCTATCCATTGTAGTTGAAAAAAAAAATTGATGTAGAAGAAATAAAAATTAAAGAAAGAGAATTGGAATATGAATTGAAAATTGCAAAAAAAATAATAAAATCAATAGAGCAAATTGATAACAAAAAGATTAAGAGAATAAATGAATAATTGAGAGAATAGAGATTAGAGAATATGAGAGAATGAGAGAATTTGAGTTGTGAGAAAAATATGAGAGTTTAGGGCCAATTTATAGAAAAAAATGGGGAAAGGAAATGACGAAAAAGACCCCTCCAACGGCTATAAAACGGCTATATTTTAAGGGTAAAAGTGTAATTTAAAAAACTAAATTAATTTTGTATTTTTTTTTTAATTTTTTTTTTGCCCAACCCGCGGGTTGGCACACCCAACCCGCCCGCAACCCATCGGGTTGCGGTCCTCCTGCAGAGAGGACAAAATAGCAACCCGTGGGCCGGCGGGTTGCCATTTTGCAACCCGGCCTGCCCAGGGGTTGCTGGCGGGTTGGGCTCAACCCGACCCGCCATTAAGGCGGGCCGGGCTCAACCCTCTTTTTACCGGGCCGGGCTCAACCCTCTTTTTACCGGGCCGGGTTAGGGTTGACCCGCCTAACCCGGCCCATTTTTTCCACCTCTAGTTTTGATGTTAGTTTTTGTTAAGTTTGAGAAGTGAATGGTCAGCTATTGATTTGAAGAATTTTTGTGATTTTCAGGCATTAAATGAGTAAATTGGAGCATTGGGATGAAATTGGGATTCAAAGCTTGAAGAAATTGATATTAACAGACAATTTTGAAGGCCATGGCCTTGCCTTGGTGGTTCACCATGGCCATGGTGGTGGAATGAGGATAAAATATTGAGGACAGGAAGCACCATGGCCTAGGTTGTGGTGACATACATTTGGACACGGCCGAGGCCGTGTCGGACACTTTTAGGGTTTTTTTTTTTTTTTTCTTTTTTCTTTCCTTGTTTGCTTAGGACTCTTTTTGGTATTTAAGCGTGATTAAGATTACTTCTTGGGAGGTCGAATTTTGCCTCTTCTTGGAGAGAGATTATTGTGTAACAAAAGAAAAAGAAGAATCAAGAACAAAATTCATCATAGAGTTTGTCTTTACTTTTTCAATATGATTTATTTCTTGAATTCTGCTTTTATTTCTTTTATTATGAACTAATTTTCTCAGGCTAAGACTAGGGTTAGTCTATTTATGGATCTGTGATCAATCTTTTACTCTATGGTCAATGAATTATTTTTCTAATGATGAGCTTATATTATGTGCCTAATGCTATTAGGAACCTGATCAATTTTTGATAGAATTTTTTTGTGTGATTGAGACCGAGAGGAGATATCACATGAATGCTCTAGTAATATAGGCCATGGATTAATTGGATATAGAGATATATGAATTGATACATGCAATAGTCATAGGTAGGATTAACTTGTGCTGAAAGCTAGAGGATTTCATAAAGCATAATACTCATCTATTTCATTAAATCTATATAGAGATATCTAGGTTGTGAGATAGAAGTGGAATTAATATTGCTTGAGAAAGAATATTCGTTAACCTAGGAAATCCCATTGTCACATTAATTAAATAAATTCATTGACCATAGTAAATTGAGGGGTGCAGAGAAGTTATAGATGAGCCTGAAGTCTTAGTCGTTTTCTCTTATTGAATTCTTAAGTTTAGTTTTACTGCAATTGTTCGCTTCTAATATTTCAGCTTTTAATATTTTTAGTTTTAAAAATCACCATTCTAAGTTTTGATTATCTAAATAAAATTAAGACTAATTAACATTTCAATACTTGTTTACACAATCCCTTGGGTATGATAACATGTATTTTGTTACACTATATTATTTGAGACCAGTGCACTTGCTAGTAGTTGTTTCAAACGACACAACAAAAGCCGGAGGCTTCGGGTAAGTTGCTTAAATGGGCTATGGAATTAAGCCAATTCGATCTGCATTATAGATCGAAGACATCAGTCAAAAGGCAGGCTGTTGCTGATTTTATTTCGGAGTTCTCTTATTAGCCAGATCGAGAACCCAAACAGCCAGCCAGCGAAGTTGTCTAGGAAATTGTTTGGAACTTATCAACTTGGAGCCTCTATGTTGATGGGTCTTCAAACATAAGAAGAGTCAGAGCTGGTCTTCTACTCCTTAGTCCCGAAGGGACTCGGATTCGTAGAATCCTTAGGTTCGGATTCAAAGCTACGAATAATGAGGCTGAATATGAAGCGCTACTTGTTGGTCTGTGACAAGTAAGAGAAATGGGGTCGGAAATAATCGACATCTATAGCAACTTCCAACTGGTTGTTAATCAGATCCTAGGACAATATCAAGCCAAAACAGATAACATAATCAGCTATCTAAGGAAAGCTAAGGCTGCGCTCGAGCCTTTCAAGCATTATATGATCAATTAAATTTTGAGAGAGAGTAACTCTGTCGCAGATGCTTTGGCAAAAATAGCCTTCTCGTTGGACTCCAATGTCTCGGACAACATTCCAATTCGGTACCTCGAGGTTCCAACATCAGCTCGCCTGAGCAAGTCGTAGCTACTGTTAGAGTAGATGCCCTAGAGCCAATCAATTATTGAAGAATTGACTCTTTGTAATAATGTTCATTAATCAATAAAAGGCATTTTATTATATATCGCGTAATTCATTATTATTGCAATATGTATTGATATATGTCCTTAGAATGGTAGAACCGTGACGAGGGTATCAAGTGTTTCAAATCTTGATAGTAAGAACCCTACGAGCACATATAGTGGCCATTCTAGAAACATCCGTAGCCCCAGTATTATTCTGAAGTAAGGGCACAGATAATACAGTAAGGCTACCATAGTGTTGAACGACCCTGTCGAAAGGCAGTGACTGATCTCAATTGTCAAGGTTGTTTGGTGACAACCTGGTGCAACACATGGGTGCTTGTTATAGGCGGATATACCGCAACAAGTTCACCGGACTGACCCACCAGAGGATTCCATATGGATGGTAACCCTAGTGTCTATGGAACAAATCCTCTAACGAATGGTGGTGCATGTGATCCTTAGACTTGAGATCACCGGAGCTCCTTGTACACTGATTGGTGCAGTTTGACTCTAGCCTAACGCAATTCTATTTAGAGCCGTCAATACGGTGGTGATTGGCTGCATCAAGGAGTGTATCAAGACTATGGTAAATTGACAGAGGATTCATCACTCCCGGGTACGGGAGAAGTTATCTCACAGCGCAATTCAGTATATGGCAATGACACTAAAACTGTGGCCACAGTAGGATTGAGTTGTTGCTCTATCCGGTTTATAATACAGGTCATTGGTCTAGAAACTGAATACATAATATTGAGAGTAACCGAAGGTTAACACTATTTCTATGCCTTTGTCTCGTCGAGATAACGTATGATGAAAGGATCGAATTGTACAGTAACCATATCGTTGACAGGTAGCTACTTTGTTGAATCCGAATCTATCGGGTCGCCATGATGCCTTGCGAGGGGCCAATCTTGGTCTGTGTATTAGTGAGACGATTAATTGGTGTTAATCACAATACTATACACTACCGGTATGATGAGGAGTCTATGGGTCACACACATCGAAGATAATTTAAGACTCAGAAAGAAAGAATGGTGTTTTTGTCTTTTTAGGTGAAAGAGTATTTTGGTATTTCACAGTGCAATTAAATTTGCTGAGGTCGTAGCCTTTTATTTAATTTGTTAGAAAAATTAAATAAGTGAAATTACATTTAAATATGTGTTAGCATATATTTAAATAAATTATCATTATTGTTAAATGTTAATATATATATTAATTGATTTTAATTGAAGATAATGATGAATTAAAATAAATATCTAATTGGGAGGGTTTCGAAACATGGGGTGTTTGGGTTGGAGCCCAAGCCTATTCCATAAGGGAATAGGGCAACTAAAATATGACTATAAAAGAAAAAGGTGTGTGTGATTTTTATGGAATTGATTCATTCTTTGATTGAAAAAGAAAACACACAACCCCAAAAACACTCTCTCCCACGGCATATTGATTTTGCTTTGAAATCAAATTCTTTTGATTTTTCTTCTTATTTCTTAAGGCTAAAGAGGATCTAGCAAATCCTTCTTTAGTTCCTTGCTATTGTCTTCGTGTGGACTTCATCGGTTCGATCCTACACTTGGGTCGGTAGCAAAACACATTCAGAGATAAAATTGGAGGAGCCTCCAATGTGGGTATGGTTCCTAAACTTCAAACTAATTTTCTCCAGATTCTTATAATGTATAAACTGTAATTTCTGTGCCCTAATTTTGGGTTCTAAGGAACGATCCATTGTTGTAAATTTTTTGTTTTTCCGCTGTGTAACTGGGTGGCTTCTTAACAGCTACGACCGAATCTACTTCCTGGATGATTCCAATTATTCAATATCTCTGGGATGGGACTCTGCCCAGCGATAAAAATGAGGCAAGAATCTTGGGAACTAGAGATGCTCGTTACACACTTATCGGGAATCAGCTGTACAAGCGAGGGTTTAGCACTCCCCTCCTCTGATGCGTAAACAATGATGAAGCAGACTACATCATAAGGGAGATACATGAAAGGATCTGCAGTAATCACACTGTCGCATGATCTCTCGCCAATAAAATTGTCCGTCAGGGATATTATTGACCTCTACTTCACAAAGACACCTTCAACTGAAGAAGTGTGATAAGTGCCAGAGGTTCGCAAATGTTCCGTGAGCTCCTTCCCACTAGCTAACGACAATGACTAGTCCCTGGCCATTCTCTATATGGGGAATTGATCTCATCGGGCGCATGCTAACTGATAAAGGGGGTGTCAAGTATGCAGTGGTCGTAGTGGATTATTTCACTAAATGGGTCGAAGCTGTGCCTTTGGTAGCTATCACTACCAAGAAGCTCAAAGACTTTGTCTTCAAGAATATAGTGTACCGCTACAGGATTCCTCATACACTCATCTCTGATAATGGGAAATAGTTCAACAATGAGGAATTCAAGCAATTTTGTGACGAGCTGGGGATTCATAAAATGTTTGCCTCAGTAGCAAGACCACAAGCCAATAGTCAGGTTGAAGCTATCAACAAGACTATTAAGCACACATTAAAGGCCAACCTTGGCACAGCTAAGGGAAATTGGGCTGATGACCTCCCAGATTGGGCTGATTTTTAACAGGAATGAAAAAAGAAAGGGAAAAGTATTCCTTACCTCTTGGTTGCTGGGGATGAACGTCCTGTTGTAATGGCAAGTGAGCATCAACTAGAAGAAGGATGAACTAGTTTTTTGAGTGCAAAAAACTCTGTATTTCTCTTTGAAGATTTGAGTTCTGTGAAAATCATGAAGTAGGGTTGGGGTTTTATAGGGAAAAAGGTGATGTTTGGTTTCCTTTGCAAGTTACATTTAGGGGGGACGTATTCCTAGCCGTTGGATGTGACCACGTGTCGCCAATCCTTGTGAAAAGTAACCTTCACGCTTCGTGAAGATCAATCGACGTTTTCCTCTGTTGGAGACACCAAACATCGGTGTGGTTATCTTCACCTCATTGAATGTGCCCTTATCTGTATTTAATGCTTTGAAAAACAATGTCGTTTCAACATGGCTTACATTTAATGCTCATGGCTGACACTTATTACGAAAAGACACGCCTGTCAGATAAATCTTACCTTATTGACTAGGCTAGCTATCAAGCGCAACAGATAACATCTAAAGAGGTCGTTCGAATGAAACAATCTTCTATGTGTATTGAGCTCGAAACGAAGTGACCTCCAATTTTTGACGAGAACTTTCTAAGTGTTTTCAGGTCGAAAGCGATGGGCAAAGTTTGAAGCATGTTGGTATAGCACTGAGCAGGATCTAGCCCCAGGTCGTTGAACCTCTAGGGGATGATCATCTCAAGTCACTTGTGAAGTTCACCAAGCCCACATCATGACCTTTGCTCAGTTCGCTAGTCGAGTAAAATCGTGAACTTCATGTTATTTCAGCCGTTCTCCAATTGTAGCTCGAGCAAGTGATCCTCGGGATGAGTCAAATCATAGCATAATCATAAAGTTCTCAAAGTTCAAGCCTTGAACCTTAAGAACTGGGGGGCTTTTGTTATGCCTAAAAAATCAGGGCTGATTTAGGCTTATGTTAGTGAGGACCAATCAGAGTTCAGGAAGGCATTGTGTCATCCAGGCACTGCCACATCGTCCAAGGACAGAAGAAGTAAGGCTGTCATCAACTTGACAGGTAAAGGCCTAGCGAGTGAGTGGCTAGGAGTCACCCACCAGCCCAAGCCTTACGCGATTTAAAGATATCTTCCATGCAACTAGCCAATGCGAAGCAGGGTAGGAACTATACGACACCTGCCCTCTGGCAGACCCATAATCATTACCTAGAAACCTCTTACTATAAATAGGGAGCTCCCCTCTCATTTTTTGGTATTGTAATTCTGATAATATAAACACACACTCTCTCTCCCTCTCTGTATTTCTGTTCTCTCTGATCGCTACATGCGACCTGATTGTAATCTTTCATAAATAAAAAGACAGTGGACGTAGAATTCGTTTTGAGCATCCGAACCACTTTAAAAATCATCTCCCTTTTATTTATTTCATTTTCCAGTTCACATGTAATTTCTAAGTCTGCTTAGCACTTTGCACGTGCGAATAGTTGGTGTCAAAATCGACCATCAACAACACTCATGTTAGTTTGTGTTAAGGAGACTGAGAATGAGGTGGGAAGCAAATTGGCATCAAAGTTCCCAATCTTTCTGAAAGAACCCTTCAATACCATCAAGATTGAAACTTGTTCGAGACTTGAAAATGAGATGGTTCCGTGGGAGTTAGATCTTAGGAGTCACATCAGAGGTGAAAGTTGGGATGATTTAAGGGCCAATGAGATTGTAATTCACAAAGGTAACAAACCTACTCATGTTTCATATTGGATGGGATCAGTAATGGATGGATTTTTCATGGCACTCACATCTCCCGAAGGCGAAGAGGCTAATTCTGGACCCAATATCATTGTCTCGGTTCCTTGGAATTAAACATTTCTTCTCGGGATCATGTCATGTAAATTTAATACTTGTTCTATGTATTTGAATGATGAAAATCTATCGTTCCAGTATTCGGTGTAACTTTCCTCATTTGGCTTAATAATAAAAATTGAGAGATCTTTCTGATTAATTAAGACATTAGCAATATGCTCAAGCTGTTATAAAGTCCTGCATACAGATGAAAGTGGGCTAAGTTAGGGTTTAGTTTATCACCTTCTATGAAATTGTTCATAAATTCATAAGTAAACTCATATGTTTTGTGGTTTGGATAATTTTATATACGAATGTTTGATATTTTTAAAAGGAATTTTGATATCTTTTAAACAACCTTTAATATTTTCAAAACATAATGAATGAGTTCAATTTTAAAGAATCATATAAAGAAAAAAAAAATTGAGATGAACCATTTATAAAAACACTATATCAATTATTAAAAACTAGCCGTATCAATATGTTATGCCTAAAAAGTCAAGGCTGACGTAAGTTTATATTAGCAAGCACCAATTAGAGTTCATGAAGGCTTTGTGCCATCCACAAGCTGCCATGTCGCTCCATGACAGAAAGAGTATGGTTGTCACCAACTTGGCAGATTCAGGTTTTGTCTATGAGTGAATGAGGGCCACAAACTTGTCCAAGCCCCAGGTAAGTTAAGGATATCTCCTAAGTTATCAGCTAATGAGACGCAAGGAAGGACTTGCACGACACCCACCCACTTGCAGATTTGTAATCATTACCTTGAACTCGTCTACTATAAATAGAGGGCTCCTCCGCTCATTTTTGGGATTCTGATACTGAACCTCATTCTGATTGTAATCTTCAACTTTCAAAGCAAAGATAACCTAAGAGAAAGAGATTGACTTGATATTCTATCTGAATATTCAGTTATTGTCCCTCTGTTTGCTGTTCGCTATATGCGACCTCTTGTAATCTCTCATATATAAGATAACAGTGGATATAGGATTCGCTTTAAGCATCCGAACCACTTTAAATATCATCTCTCATTTATTACTTAGTCTTTGCGTTAGATTATCCTAATCATTCACGTGTAATTTCTAAGGGCAGTTTAGCACTTTGCACGTGCGAGTCATTGGTGTCAAAATCAAGCATCAATAGTTTGGCGCTAAAAGAAGGGCCTGATTTAGTATCCACTCTTTATCAGGAATCTCTTATCAATCAGTTCTACTAGTGAACAAATGACTCGTGGTCTTAAAGCTGAGCGAGCTAGCACTAGCAATGAGGAGATCCCCTAGGTACATGATGGTAATTCTCCTAAAGTATCTCTAATTCCACAGAGTACCATGGCATATATTCCCTCGAGTTCAGTGCTCGACCCAACTGTGATGAATTACCTAGAGAGGTTCAACAATACTTTCTAAACGGTCAACCGAATCTAGATCGTTTGGATTAGGTTGCACCGCCCAATTGTGATAAAACGGTGCTGCCGCCGTCGAACACGCCTGTAGGTTGCGCTAAAGCGCAGAAATGAGCGAAAGCCCATGCCACATGCACTACGGCGCGTAAAGATAAGGAGAAGTAGGTGGCAGATGATAATATGTGGATTTTACTGTTTAACTTGTTTATTTGGTAGGATTTAAGGATACTTTCCTCTGAATTGCTACTTAATTCGTTCATTTCATATTCCAGGTCTAAAACACATTTCTGGATTGAAACGAAGCAAAAACGAGGTCAATCGATTCAAATGAATTTTCAAAGTTCAGAGATGTTCGGAGGTTGATTGGAAGCACCCTTGAAGCTTAGTGAAACGAGAAAGAAAGAGAAAATCGAAGATTCAAGTGTTAGATCATGCAAGGCAGTTCCACACCCCAATGAAAAGCATTTTCGCCGCAGCATGAAACTCTCAAGTTAAATGTGTGTTTTTGCGTTTCGTCACGATGCTGCGGCGAATTCTGGAAAATTTTTTTTTGTAAAAATGATGCGTTTACCCGTTTTAGTCTTGAGTCCTAGGGTTTGTGGGCACTATAAAAAAAAAAGCTTAGCCCATTTCAGTAAGGGGCGACATTTTTAGGTAAAGGAATAGGAGAAGGAGATTTGAAGAATTTGGGTCTCCTAATTAGGGAAGAATTTGTTTCTCTTTCAATTTCTAACATGTTGAACTCCACATTTATAGTTTATGTGATGTTTATCTTTATTTTGAGCATGAACTAACTCACTTTTGGGTTAGGGCTTTGATGTAACTTGGATTACAATGGTTTAGTCTATAAATTTGTGTTGTTTTTGAGTTCTATTGCTTGGATTATGTGTTTATTCTTGTACTTAATGCAATTGGATGTTGGGTTTTTTTTATTCAATTGAATGTTCAGCATGATGAGACTAAGAAGTGATTCATGTGTTAGCTTCTTAGGGTAAACACCATAGATTAAGCAAACGTTAGAGATAGGTTTAGCCATCTATGAAATCTTTATAGGATTTTACTTAGCTTAATAGACTTTGAACTATTAATCTTCATTTTGTTGGTGTTAGTGAACGACCCAGTTACACAGCGGAAAACAAAAACATAAACTACATGGATCGTTCCTTAGAAACAAGATCCGGGTACAAAAATCACAGTTTATACAATATATATATTAAATCTGCAGAAAAATCTTTTTAAGGTTTAAGGAATCATACGCACGTTTAGAGGCTCCTCCAACTTTGTCTCTGAATGTATTTTCTATCGACCCAAGTGCAGGATCGAACCAACGTAGTCCACACGAAGATAATCGCAAGGAACTAAAGAGGGATTTGCTAGATCCTCTTTAGCCTTAAGAACAAAGAAGAAATGAGGAGTATTTGATTTTTCAATCAAAACTAAAAGTGGCGTGAGAGAGTATTTGGGGGCTGTGTGTTTTCTCCTTTTTAATGAAAAATCAAATTAATGAATCTCTCATATTTTACAACTAAAACTTTTCTTTTATAGTAATATTTTAATTGCCCTATTCCCACATGGAATAGGCTTAGGCTCCAACCCAAACACCCCATGTTTCCAAACACTCCCAATTAGATATTTATTTTAATTCATCATTATCTCAATTAAAATCAATTAATATATATTTAATATATATATTAACATTGAACAATAATGATAATTTATTTAAATATATGCTAACACATATTTAAATGTAATTTCACTTATTTAATTTTTCTAACATATTAAATAAAAGGCTACGACCTCAGTAAATTTAATTACACTGTGAAATTACCAAAATGCCCTTTTGCCTAAAAAGACGAAAACGCCCTCTTACTTCTCGAGTCTTAAATTATCTTCTATATATGTGACCCATAGGCTCTTCATCATACCGGTAGTGTATACTATCGCGATTAACACCAATTAATCGTCTCACTAATACACAGACTAAGATCAGCACCTAGTAAGGCATCATGGCCACCCAATAGATTCGGATTCAGAAAAGTAGCTACCTGTCAACGATATGGTTACTGTATAATTCAATCCTTTCATCATACATTATCTCAATGAGACGAAGGCATAGAAATAGTGTCAACCTTTGGTTACTCTTGATATTATGTATTCAGTTTCTGGACCAATGACCCGTATTATAAACTGGATAGAGCAACAACTCAATCCCACTGTGGCCACAGTTTTAGTGTCATTGACATATACTGAATTGTGCCGTGAGATAACTTCTCCCGTACCCGGGAGTGATGAATCCTCTGTCTATGCACCATAGTCTTAATACACTCCTTGATGTAGCCAATCACCACCGTATTGACAGCTCTGAATAGAACTGTGTTAGGCTAGTGTCAAAATGCACCAATCGATGCACAAGGCGCTCCGGTGATCTCAAGTCTAAGGATCACATGCACCACCATTCGTTAGAGGATTTGTTCCATAGACACTAGGGTTGCCATCCATATGGAATCCTCTGGTGGGTCAGTCCGGTGAACTTACTGCAGTGTATCCGCCTACAGCAAGCATCCATGTGTTGCACCAAGTTGTCACCAAACAACCTTGACAAGTGAGATCAGTCACTACCTTTCGATAGGGTCGTTCAACACTATGATAGCCTTACCGTATTATCTATGCCCTTACTTCAGAATAATACTGGGGCTACGAACGTTTCTAGAATGGCCACCATATGTGCTCATAGGGTTCTCACTATCAAGATTTAAAACACTTGATACCCTCGTCATGGTTCTACCATTCTAAGGACGTATAGAAATACATATTGCAATAATAACGATTTATGTGATATAGAATAAAATGCCTTTTATTATTAATTAATGAACATTATTACAAAGAGTAAATTCTACAGTAATTGATTGGCTATAGGGTATCTACTCTAACAATCTCCCACTTGCACTATAGCCAATCATTCATGTATTTAATACCAAATGATCTCGAGTGCCTTTCATGCTTCTGCTACGACAGAGGCTTTGTCAGTGGATCTGCGAGATTGTCATCATTATGCACTTTACTAATTTGCACGTCTTTCCTCTCAACTATCTCTCTGATAAGATGGAATCGTCTGAGTATGTGTCTGAACTTCTGATGAGACCGTGGTTCCCTGGCTTGAGCAATTGCTCCATTGTTGTCACAATAGATGTCTATAGGATCAACAATCGTGGGAACCACACCAAGTTCAGTGATGAACTTCTTAATCTAGACTGGCTCCTTGGCCGTATCTGACAATGCAATATACTCAGCCTCTATTGTAGAGTCCACTACAGTGCTTTGCTTGGAGCTCTTCCAGCTCACTACACTACCATTGAGACAAAATACTAACCCTGATTACGATTGATAATCATCTTTGTCTGTTTCGAAACTAAAATCACTGTATCCTCTTACAGTGAGCTCATCTTCCCCTCCACAAACCAATAACATATCCTTAGTCCTCTTTAGGTACTTAAGAATATTCTTGACAGCCATCCAGTGATGCTCACCTGGATCCGATTGATATCTGCTACAAGTGCTCAAAGCACACGAGACATCAATCTGAGTACATAACATGGTATACATGATAGATCCAATTGCTGATGCATATGGGATCCTTTTCATCCTATCTCTCTCATCTTGTGTTCTAGGACACAATTCCTTAGAGAGATAAACACCATGTGACATCGGAAGAAATCCCTTCTTGGATTCTTCCATACTGAATCTTTTTCAGTACCTTGTCAATATATGCACTCTGACTTAGGCCAAGCAACCTACGCGATCTATCACGATAGATCTTTATACCAAGGATGTAGGCTGCTTCCCCTAAGTACTTCATGGAGAAGCACTTGGGTAACCAAGTCTTTACCGACTGCAAGTTCGGTATATCATTCCTATTGGAGTAGGTGCCCTAGAGCCAATCAATTATTGTAGAATTGACTCTTTGTAATAATGTTCATTAATCAATAATAAAAGGCATTTTATTCTATATCGTGTAAATCATTATTATTGCAATATGTATTGATATATGTCCTTAGAATGGTAGAACAGTGATAAAGGTATCAAGTGTTTCAAATCTTGATAGTGAGAACCCTATGAGCACATATGGTGGCCATTCTAGAAACGTCCGT